>NW_027590305.1:273048-490546 GCF_964213995.1 Mustelus asterias | reverse complement strand
GTTGCTGGCTGGCCAGCATTTATTGCCCATCCCTAGTTGCCCTTGGAGGGCAGTTGAGAGTCAACCACATTGCTGTGGCTCTGGAGTCACATGTAGGCCAGACCAGGTAAGGGTGGCAGATTTCCCTTCCCTGAAGGATATTAGTGACACAGATGGGTTTTTCCAACAATGGTTTCATGGTCATCAGTAGATTCTTAATTCCAGATTTTCTTTTGACTGAATTCAGTAAAATTCCTGCCATGGTGGGATTCGAACACAGGTCCTCAGAACATTAGTTGAATTTCTGGATTAATAGTCTAGCGATAATACCACTAGGCCGCCGCCTCCCCAGAGATGATCAAATTCACTCGAACAACTGCAATTGAACCCCATTTAAAGCATGGTATGGAATTGCAAACTAAGGATGTAACCTCATGAATCTTCTTCTCTTCTTGGGCAGTTCCTCAGGATTGAGGATGATTTGCTTCCACTCCAGCTCGATGTGTTCTGAAAGGGCCAATAAGTCTAATGTGCAATCTCCAGACTTTGCCACGGGTAAGCGGGTTGTTTGGATTTCTGAGTACTCTCTCGGAAACCTCGTCCTCACCTCTGCACTCTCCCAAGTCTCTTGATGTGTTTGATGTCTTCCTGAATGAACCTTCTCCAGTTCAATTGAATGCAGGCCAGGGTCTCTCATGAGTTGGCAGGGATGCTTGAACTCTTCCAGAGATGCTCTGGGGACATCCCTGAAGCCCCTCCACTGTCCTCCTGGGAGTCTCCTGCCACAATTGAGTTTCGAGTCAAGTAGTTCCTTCAGAAGTCTGGTGTCAGGCACATGGACAACATATCTAGGGGGTTTTGACTGATTTATCACCTCAATGCTGAGAATGTGAGCTCGGGAAAGGAAGCAGCTGTTCCTTTAGTGAGGAACAGGGCCCATTGGAACAGATTGAGAAATAGAATTGGATTGTTTTCTCCAGAGCAGAGAAGGCTGAGGGGGACATGGTTGAGGTGAATAAGATAATGAGGACTATGGACAGGGTGAGTAGGGGGCAGCTGTTCCCCTTGGGTGAGGGGTCAATCACGAGGGGGCAGAGTTTGAGGGAGAGGGGCAGGAGATTTGGAGGGGATTTGACAAAACAAATCACTCAGAGGGTGGTGGGAATCTGGAATGCGCTGCCTGGGAAGGTAGTGGAGGCCGGAAACCTTACAACCTTTAGAAAAGTATTTGGATGAGCACTTGAAACATCAGAACATTCAAGGATATGGGACAAGTGCAGGAAAATAGGATTGGAGCGTCTTTAGTGGTAGATATTGTTGGAGTAGACTCGATGGGCCGAAGGGCCTTTTCTGCACTGTATGACTCTATGGGGGGAATTTTACCATTTTGAGTCTAAGTGCCGGATCTGGGCGTCAAATAGATCCAAGCCCGGAATCCTCTTCCCAGCGCGCCCATACGCGTTTTGCCGGCTCCGGCCCGATCCGGGGGGAAGTGGGAGGGAGGGAAGTGGGTGTCACCGACCATCCCGGGGGGGGGGGGGGAGTGGGAGAGGGGTTGTGACCGATCATCCCCTGGGGGGGGGGGGTTCCGCTGCGTGTCTGCGGCCGATCCCTCCTGGCACCATCACTGGTTCACTACCAGCCACAGATTACTCTTCCCTGCAGGTGCGAGAGAGCGGGAGAGATGCTGTGGCTGGTAGTGAACCAGTGATGGTGCCAGGAGGGATCGGCCGCAGACACGCAGCGGAACCCCCCCCGACCAGAGGATGAGACGTCACCCCCCCCTCTCCACCACCCCCCCCCCCCCCCCCCCCCCCCGCCCCAGGGGATGAGACGTCACACCCCCTCTCCTTCCCCCCTCCCCCCGCAGGGGATGATTGGTCACGCACCCTCCCCTCCCACCCCCCCAGAGGATGAGACGTCACACTTCCTCCCCTCCCCCCACCCCCCCGCGCAGGGGATGAGACGTCACACCCCCTCTCCTCCCACCCCCTGCCCTCCCCCCAGGGGATGAGACGTCACACCCCCTCTCCTCCTCCCACCCCCCTCCCGCCCCGACCAGAGGATGACCTGGGTCAGAGAGCCGTTGCAGTCTCTGTCCCCGCTCTTCGGAAGCTGCAGTGGCGACTTCAGACTTTTATTTTGCAGGTCGGTAACAGCGCGGACGCGGATCGGGCCAGAAGACGGTAAAGTGGGATTTGGGGGTAGAGTTGGGCGCGGGTTCATTAAGTCGATTTAAATGCATGCAAATGCATTTAAATCGTCGGGCCGCCCGATTCGGGCGCTGGCCGGACCCGCGCCTGAATCGGGTGTCGGTAAAGGCATGATCTGCTTGGATTCGGGTGCAGATCGCGGTACAGGCCCGCGCCCAACTTTACCGCGATTTCGTGCCCGAAGTTTCGGTAAAACCATGCCCAACGATTATGATACTCTGCCAACGATCTGTGTTTCATTTGACGAGTTGCATTTTAACCCAAATTGCCAGTGGATACAATGTTAACTGAGTGCCAATTAACATCAGGAGGGGTGAGATTACAGCTGTGGTCTATATCTTGAGCCAGAGTTTAGATTTCAAAACAGCAGAAGCTTCTGAAAGTATTTCTATCATCCACGTGCTTCAATGGGAAGAGTTTGGGAGTTCAAGCTGTGCACAGTGGAGTGCTGAGAGTGGGGAACTGCCTTTCCCACAAGGACTAGTTGAGACAAACATAGATAAATGTGAGGGGGAGCCAGATAAACAGTTGAGTGAGAATGGCAGAGAAGGACACGTTGATAGTTTGAGATGCAGTAGGGTGGGACGAGGCTGCTGAGAACCACGAACGCCAGCATGGAACTGATGGGCTGAATGGCCCATTGTCCACAAGAATTCTCCAGGAAAAGAAAAGGCGGAAGGCCAAGCTTTGAGGAATATTTTTCCTGCCAGTGTTGTGTGCCTGCTATCAAGCTGTGTTGCGATTTGGGAGCAATCTCTCAGAGTTCAATCTGCAAACTCCTCAGTTAGAACAATAGGAATGGGCTCCATTTCATTCTTGGCTCCTGGAGCGATGGCATCACTCATCAAGTCATTCAGAGCGAGCCAAGCACGCAGCAGGCGAACCAAACTCAACGACTGACATCTTCAGAGTTGGCATTTAGGAAAGGGAAAGGCGTAATTTCCATTTCTCAAAGGGGGAGGCTTGCTGATGGAGTCCGTGACGGATGCCACAGCAAAGACAAAAGTACAGCAGGATGCTGGTGAGGAGATCTCTCTCAACATAAAAGAAAACAGCACGTCGCCGGGACAGCGTGGCCAACTGTCAAATATTCTTCCTCTTTGAACAGTAGAATTCGCTTTGTGCTTCTGAAATCTACAAAAGATGCATACAGGAAGCAGCCATTGTCATAGCAACCAGTAATGGCGGTTCAGTCAATGTGGGGACAAGGTTCAGTGTCTCATTATCCCAAGTTGCAGCTCTGGATATTGTCAGCTCTGTAAAGTCAAAAGGACTCACTGGGTTAGACCCTGGCAGGAGAATAACGCAGTGACACACACTGTCATTAGTATGCAGATTGCATCAAATTCAGGCAACTGACAGAAACGTGGGGCGGAATGTTACAGAAATTGGTCAACTTGCCACACATTCGCCACATCTAAATGCCATCCTCCTCAGCACCTTCATTCTTTATCAGAACTTGCTGGCTTTGCTTGTTTATCACTGAGCAATAACTTATTTCTTAACGTAATGAAAAATCTGAAGGAACATTACAAAACAAAATCCAACACCTAGCCACATAAAGAGATGACCAAAGCTTGGTCAAAGAGGTAAGCTTTGAGGAGTGTCTTAAAGGAGGGAAGTGAGGTAGAGAGGTAGAGATGTTTAAGGAGCAATAGGACCTTGGAGACAGAAGTCCCTTCACCAAAATTCCTTTCTTTACAATATCCAACAACACTATACAGAGCGCGCTCAGTGTGCAGTCTACCTCCGGAGTGCCAGAAGAACTGACGGTCCTGTTCAAATACAGGGCATGGGGCTCCCTGACTGGAACATCAATTTGGCCCTTAATCAGGGAGTTCATATTCAAGTAGGACAACCTCAATTGCCTGATTAAAATCGTTACAGGGAGGGTATTTGATTTGATTTATTATTGTCACATGTGAAAGTATTGTTTCTTGCGCACTATACAGACAAAGCATACCGTTCATAGAGTACATAAGGGAGAAGTAAAGGAGAGGGTGCAGAATGTAGTGATTTGATTTGATTTGATTTATTGTCACATGTATTAACATACAGTGAAAAGTATTGCTTCTTGCGCGCTATACAGACAAAACATACTGTTCATAGAGAAGGAAAGGAGAGAGTGCAGAATGTAGTGTTACAGTCATAGCTAGGGTGTAGAGAAAGATCAACTTAATGCGAGGTAGGTCCATTCAAAAGTCTGACGGCAGCAGAGAAGAAGCTGTTCTTGAGTCGGTTGGTACGTGACCTCAGACTTTTGTATCTTTTTCCCGACGGAAGAAGGTGGAAGAGAGAATGTCCGGGGTGAGTGGGGTCCTTGATTATTCTGGCTGCTTTGCCGAGGCAGCGGGAAGTGTAGACAGAGTCAATGGATGGGAGGCTGGTTTGCGTGATGGATTGGGCTACATTCATGATCTTTTGTAGTTCCTTGCGGTCTTGGGCAGAGCAGGAGCCCATACCAAGCTGTGATACAACCAGAAAGGATGCTTTCTATGGTGCATCTGTTAAAGATGGTGAGAGTTATAGCTGACATGCCAAATTTCCTTAGTCTTCTGAGAAAGTAGAGGCGTTGGTGGGCTTCTTAACTATAGTGTCAGTGTGGGGGGACCAGGACAGGTTGTTGGTGACCTGGACACCTAAAAACCTGAAGCTCTTGACGTAGCTGAAGGCGACCAATGGTGCAACAATTATGTTTGGAATAAGAGGTCAGAATTGGAGGAGTGCAGATATCTCAAAAGGTTGATCAAGGTTTTCAAAATCATGAAGGGTGTGGATGGAGTATTTAGGGAGAAACTGTCCCCATTGGTGGAACGGTTACAATCCAGAAGGCACCAATATACGATAAATGTCATGATGTGGAGATGCTGGTGTTGGACTGGGTTGGGCACCGTAAGACGTCTCACAACACCAGGTTAAAGTCCAACAGGTTTATTTGGAATCATGAGCTCTTGGAGCGCTGCTCCTTCATTAGGTGAGTGGAGAGTTGGGTTCAAAAACACGGTATATATAGACAGAGTCACAATTGCAAGATAATGGTTGGAATGCGAGTCTTTACAGGTAATCAAGTCTTTACAGGTACAGACAGTGCGAGTGGAGAGAGGGATAATCACAGGTTAAAGAGGTGTGAATTGTCTCAAGCCAGGACAATTAGTAGGATTTTGCAAGCCCAGGCCAAATGGTGGGAGTTACATGAAGTGTGACATGAACCCAAGATTCCAGTTGAGGGTGTCCTCATGCATGCAGAACTTGGCTATCATAGATGTCAATTGAATGAAAGGTGTCTTAACAAAGAACAAAGAACAGTACAACACAGGAAACAGGCCCTTCGGCCCTCCAAGCCTGTGCCGCTCCTTGGTCCAACTAGACCAATCATTTGTTTCCCTCCATTCCCAGGCTGCTCATGTGACTATCCAGGTAAGTCTTAAACAATGTCAGCGTGCCTGCCTCCACCACCCTACTTGGCAGCACATTCCAGGCCCCCACCACCCTCTGTGTAAAAAACATCTCTCTAACATCTGAGTTATGCTTCGCCCCTCTCACCTTGAGCCCATGACCCCTCGTGATCCTCACTTCTGATCTGGGAAAAAGCTTCCCACCGTTCACCCTATCTATCCCCTTCATAATCTTGTACACCTCTATTAGATCTCCCCTCATTCTCCGTCTTTCCAGGGAGAACAACCCCAGTTTACCCAATCTCTCCTCATAGCTAAGACCCTCCATACCAGGCAACGTCCTGGTAAACCACCTCTGCACTCTCTAAAGCCTCCACGTCCTCCTGGTAGTGCGGCGACCAGAACTGGACGCAGTACTCCAAATGTGGCTTAACCAGCGTTCTATACAGCTGCATCATCAGACTCCAGCTTTTATACTCTATGCCCCGTCCTATAAAGGCAAGCATACCATATGCCTTCTTCACCACCTTCTCCACCTGTGTTGCCACCTTCAAGGATTTGTGGACTTGCACACCTAGGTCCCTCTGTGTTTCTATACTCTTGATGGCTCTGCCATTTATTCTATAACTCCTCCCTACATTATTTCTTCCAAAATGCATCACTTCGCATTTATCCAGATTAAATTCCATCTGCCACCTCTCCGCCCAATTTTCCAGCCTATCTATATCCTGCTGTATTGCCCGACAATGCTCATCGCTATCCACAAGTCCAGCCATCTTCGTGTCATCTGCAAACTTGCTGATAACACCAGTTACACCTTCTTCCAAATCATTTATATATATCACAAATAACAGAGGTCCCAGTACAGAGCCCTGCAGAACACCACTGGTCACAGACCTCCAGCCGGAAAAAGACCCTTCGACCACTACCCTCTGTCTCCTGTGGCCAAACAAGTCTTGAGGAAAAATGTCTTCACGCAGGGAGTGCTGAGATTGGATCACACTGCCTGAGAGCGAGGCAGGTGATTTTCAAAACAGAACTGGATAATTATCTGAAAAGAAAACTTTGTAACACTAGGGGGAGCGGATCTGGGAGTGGGACTGGATGGATTGCTCTTGCTGGCATTTGATGGGACAGAACCAATGGTCTCCTCCTGCACTATAACCATTCTAGAATTTGGCGTAAAGAGTGCGTGCTGTGTGTGCGGGTAATAATACATGGGATGTACAGCATGTATCTCCGTGCACCATTCCAATCTCTCAAACCCCAATGGCTCCACACACTTTCTGTGTAATCCTCTAGACACAGGTCTAGAACTCACCCCCGTAGTTCCCCACTGCAAAAACCTTCAGTGGGAATTAGTTTGTGTCTTTTTCTCGATGACTCTGTTTCTTCACATATCTCTGAGGCCGTTCCTTCACAACAGTTCCCAGCTTCACCTCCGTGGTCCTCTGAAATCCGACAATCCCTGTAGGACCTCCTGCATGGTCCTCCAAGATGTTAGCATTTGTATTTCCAGGGGCAAAACTGGAATATTTGTTGACTTCTTAGCATTTGCTTTGTGTTAAATGTTGGCTTGTAGTTACTTGCTCATCTCAATGATGGATGAATTTATGGCAAGGTGCACTTTTGTCAACATTAATTGAGCCATTCGTCACAGATACTGGGCACCGATTGGTTACAATGAATTTCTTTTATTCATTCCTGGGGTGTGGGTGTCACTGGCTGGGTCAGCATTTATTACCCATCCCTAATTGCCTCTTGAAATGAGTGCCTTGCTCGGCCATTTCCGAGGGCAGTTGAGAGTCAACCATATTGCTGTGGCTCTGGAGTCACATGTAGGCCAGACCGGGTAAGGACGGCAGATTTCCTTCCCGAAAGGACATTAGTGAACCAGATGGGTTTTTACGAAATTGACAATAGTTTCATGGTCATCAGTAAATTCTTAATTCAGGTTTTTATTGAGTTAAAATTTTACCATCTGCCGTGGTGGGATTCGAGCCCGGTCCTCAGAACATTAGCCTGGGTCTCTGAATTACCAGTCTAGTGCCACTACGCCACTATGCTTTGACAAAGGGTCATCTGGACTCGAAACGTCAGCTCTTTTCTCTCCTTACAGATGCTGCCAGACCTGCTGAGATTTTCCAGCGTTTTCTCATTTGGCTGAAGTGACCCATTGGCAGCAGGAGAATGGTTAAAGGAGAGTTTATTATGGAGCTGGCTCCTCACTTTCTTTATGTGACCACCAATTAAATAGCTTTCTGATAAATTGCCCTGCAGAGATTGTACATCTCCACACTGGCATTGGAGGTTTCACATTGCAATGACAAACAAACACTTCTCACGTGCTCTCAACGGAACATGTAATCCACGGGGAATAAATATCCTTCTGCACTCCCCCGAAAATCAATGGTGACAATTAATTTCTTATGAAGGATACCAGGCACCATAGTAACCATTTACCAGCTAGATCGCTCCCTATGTAGGCAAAGCTTCTGTCTTCAGCCAATCAAACTGGATGTCAAGGTAAATTTGAACTCCATCCCTTTGAGTGTTCGACAGCAGGACGTATCAGTTACCTCCACGGGGTAATTAATACCTTACCATCTGCTGGTGGCCTCTCTTTTGCTGGAAAATCTCGCACAGTACAGATTCACAGAGGTTGTCTGCAGCTATTTCTTTTAATCTCTTAAGTTTTGAACTCATGTTTGACTCAAAGGAAGCCTGCTGGGGTTTTCTTTTGTTAACACAGTGCCTTCTCACTCCAATGACAAAGTGAAACACAGACATAATCCATCCCAAACTGGGCACACGCCCAGAGGAGATACGTGCCCCTCCGTGGACACCAATCACCCCAGGAAAAGCTCAGGGCTTGTTGGCACGCCAAGCGGGAAGGTGCACTTGGTTTCATACGGAGGAGTGTCACTGGAGCCCAGGGGCACTGCAGTGAGAATATTAAACTTCATCGAGTGCCTGACCCGGAAGGAGCATGATGCTAAAAATAAACGCACTGAAAACCAGGCATCAAATTCATCCAAACATAAACTGCAAAACACATCCCCGCCCCCCACAATCTCTCCCCCAGGAGATTGTCTGCTGTGATCCACAGAGTCAGAGAGTTATAAATACAGAAAAAATCACTTCAGCCCATTGAGTCTGCACCAGTCAAAGACAAACTACCATGGCCAATCCCCCCTAACCTGCACATCTTAGACACTAAGGGGCAATTTAGCATGGCCAATCCCCTGACCTGCACATCTTTGGACACTAAGGGACAATTTAGCATGGCCAATCCCCCCTAACCTGCACATCTTTGGACACTAAGGGGCAATTTAGCATGGCCAATCCCCTAACCTGCACATCTTTGGACACTAAGGGGCAATTTAGCATGGCCAATCCCCTAACCTGCACATCTTTGGACACTAAGGGGCAATTTAGCATGGCCAATCCCCTAACCTGCATATTTTAGACACTAAGGGGCAATTTAGCATGGCCAATCCACCTAACCTACACATCTTTGGACACTAAGGGGCAATTTAGCATGGCCAATCTACCTAACCTGCACATTTTAGACACTAAGGGGCAATTTAACATGGCCAATCCCCTAACCTGCACATTTTAGACACTAAGGGGCAATTTAGCATGGCCAATCCACCTAACCTACACATCTTTGGACACCAAGGGGCAATTTAGCATGGCCAATCTACCTAACCTGCACATCTTTGGACACTAAGGGGCAATTTAGCATGGCCAATCCCCCTAACCCGCGCATCTTAGACACTAAGGGGCAATTTAGCACGGCCAATCCCCCTAACCTGCACATCTTTGGACACTAAGGGGCAATTCAGCATGGCCAATCTACCTAACCTACATATCTTCAGACTATGGGAGAAAGTGGAGCACCCGGAGGAAACCCATGCAGATGTGGGGACAACGTGCAAACTCCACACAGACAGTGACCCAAGGCCAGAATTGAACCTGGGTCCCTGGCTCAGTGAGGTAGCAGTGCTAACCACTGTGCCACCCTTTCTGTCAGTCTCCAGCCGGTCAGAATGCTGTCCCTCTGACCTCTTCCCCATTCAATGATAGACAAGTCAGAATACCAATAGCTCTCTGTCATGCAAGATTACAGGGAACATCGTCTGCTATTCTCAAACTAAATAGAGGGTGCCTGGCTAAATCTGTCCGGGGATGGGGCAATTCGATTGTCTTTAAGTGGTGGGCCTTGGTTCAATGTGTCCTGAATGAACACCTTTGACATTTGCAGCCTATAGGTTTCTTTTTCAGGAAAGAATTCTGTGCATCAATTCATGTTGTTTCAAAACACAAAATTTAAATGTAACTCATTTGCAAATGCTGTTCACAGAAGGAAACTAATATGCAAAATCCCAAAGTGATGGCGGTCAGTTGCCCACACCCAGTGTCTGGGTACCATCCCTTGGGGATGGCACGGTGGCACAGTGGTCAGTACTGCTGCTTCACAACTCCAGGGACCTGGGTTCGATTCGCGGCTTGGGTCATTTTCTGTGCGGAGTCTGCACATTCTCCCCATGTCTGCGTGGGTTTCCTACGGGTGCTCTGGTTTCCTCACACACTCCAAAGATGTGTGGGTAAGACGGATTGGCCGTGCTAAATTGCCCCTTAGTGTCAAAAATGTGTATGTTGGGTGGATTGGACATGCTAAATGGCCCCTTACCGTCCCAATGTTAGGGGGACTAGTGGGGTGAATGCATGGGGTTATGGGAATTGGCGTGGGGGGTGGGCCTGGGACAGAGAGTCAGTGCAGACTCGATGGGCCAAATGGCCTCCTCCTGCACTGTAGGAGAGAAGAAGGCTAAAGGAGATTTGATAGCAAGGTTCACAATCATGAGGGGGCTGGACAGAGTAGATGGGGATAAACTGTTCCCCCTCGTATATAATGGCCCCGGACCTATAGGGAGTGAAGTCAGCGGTGATGGAAGTTTACAAATCCCTTCGGCAAATGATAACTGATGCCAGATCAATTAATTTTGAACCTGAGATTTACAGATTTTTGCTAACTAAAGGAATGGCAAAGGAAGGTATATTAAGATGGGTCACACAGCTGCCCTCACCTCATTGAATGTCAGGAGTGGAATGGCCTCCTCCTGTTCCCATATTCCAACATTCTTAACCAAAACCAGGAGGTCAGATGAGCAAAATTCAGACGCCTCTCTTTGTGACAAAAAACTGCAGCTGTGGAGAGGGAGGGGCTAGTTTACTTCAGGATATTTCTTATGACAGAGACTGTACAGAGCTGGAATGGGGGAAGGGGAGTTCATCGAAGACTGGTGAGGAATTCAGACTTGTAAAAACAGTTGGAGAAACCCAGGGAGGTACCTGTAAGAGACTTGTGGATGGTTCGAATCCCATGCTTTCTGATGAAACCCTAATGCAGTCAGTGCTGACGTCTCCACTCCAAACTGACTTAGGCTACCTTGATTCAGTGATCTCAATTTTAGAGTCAAAATACAGCCAATCATGACTCCAACCCTTTCGATTGGTGAACTCAATCCTAGACCACAGGCCAGAATCTGGAATGCACGGAGCGAGTGTCACATCACTCTGCTGGTGAGTGCAACTGTCAACACACAATGAATACAAATGTCAGCACCTCAGTCCGCCTCACTCATCAGACGATCTGGTTTCCAGTGTGCTAGCAAGGCGACACCGAGGCATTTCATCGCCAAAATATAGAAATTTTTTAAAAACCCTCTTCTTACTCATCCGTGTTTTCAACTCCCTCCATAACCTCACCCTTCCCTGTTTCTGTAATCTCCTCCCACAACCCTCCGAGATCTCCTCCAATCCTGATGTCTAGTGCATCCTGGAGTTTAATCGCTCCATCATTGGCGGCTGGGCCTCCAGCTGCCTGGGGCCCTTATCTCAGGAATCCGCTCCCTAAACCCCTCCATCTCCCTCTCCTCCTTTAAGACGCTCCTTAAAATTTGCCTCCTTGACCGAGCCTTTGGCCACCTGCCCCTCTAATGTCTCAGTGCGGCACGGGGTCAGATGTTGCTTTCTAATGCTCCTGTGAAGCACCTTGATGATGTTAAAATCGTTTGCTGTTGTTGCTATTGTTGTTGCTGTTTTGGGGATTGTCCTGGAGTAGATGATGAGACAGAGAGCTGTAGGGGGGGAAGGAAAGACACTGTAACAGCCGGGTGAACTGATATTAGTTGTTCTGCAGAGAAGGGAATGAGCCTCAAATCAAGGGTTTCAAAAAGAACCACTGAAGTTTTACCCATTTCCGACAGGCTCCGTTATCGTGCTGTCCACACGGGCTGTGACAGCACCGTGACCTCCCCGTCTGAAGACCATTGGCTCCAGCCCCACACATTCTTTCTGGTTGTGTCACAGCTTGGTCTGGGGCTCCTGCTCTGCCCAAGACCGCAAGGAACTACAAAAGGGTCGTGAATGTAGCCCAATCCATCACGCAAACCAGTCTCCCATCCATTGACTCTGTCTACACTTTCCACTGCCTCAGCAAAGCAGCCAGCATAATTAAGGACCCCACGCACCCCGGACATTCTCTCTTCCACCTTCTTCCGTCGGGAAAAAGATACAAAAGTCTGAGGTCATGTACCAACCGACCCAAGAACAGCTTCTTCCCTGCTGCTGTCAGACCTTTGAATGGATCTACCTCGCATTAAGTTGATCTTTCTCTACACCCTAGCTATGACTGTAACACTACACTCTGCACTCTCTCCTATGAACGGTATGTCTGTAAAGCACGCAAGAAACAATACTTTTCACTGTATATCAATACACGTGACGATAATAAATCAAATCAAAAAATTTTGCAGATGTTGTATGGGGACAATCAGCTGGACCAGAAACAGCTGCATAAAAACATAGTAACTAGAAGCCAGAGGAGGCCATTCGGCCCTTCGAGCCTGCTCCACCATTCATTTTGATTGTGGCTGATCATCTAATTCAATATCCTGATCCCCCCTTCCCCCCATATCCCTCGATCCCTTTAGCCCCAAGGGCTATATCTAATTTCTTCTTGAAATCACACAACGTTTTGGCCTCAACTACTTTGTGAATTCCACACACTCACCACCCTCTGAGTGAAGAAATGTCTCCTCACCTCAGTTCTAAAAGGTTTACCCCTTTTCCTCAAACTATGACCCCCTAGTTCTGGACTCCCCCACCATCGGGAACATTCTTTCTGAATCTACCCTTTCTAACCCTGTTGGAATTTTATAAGTTTCTATGCGATCCCCTCTCACTCTTCTAAACTCCAGTGAATATAATCCTAACCGACTTAGTCTCTCCTCATATGACAGACCTGCCATCCCAGGAATCAGCCTGGTAAATCTTCGCTGCACTCCCTCACTAGCAAGGACATCCTTCCTCAGATAAAGACACCAAAACTGTGCACAATCTGCCGCAACAGGACTCCTAACATTATTTCCCATTGCCGAGCCAATTAAACGCAGCGTGACATTGGCACAGCACTGGCAGGAGTGTGCCAGGCCCGGGTCCAATGGGGACCTGGAGAGGGATTCAAATATAGCTCCCTGAAGGCATTGATGAGGATCCTCAGGGACTTGTCCAGGTGAGGCTGTCAAAATTGGCATCGGTTGTGATGCCAGCCCTGACTGGGCGCTGCGGGTGAGAGGACACTGCCGCTAAGCACTCTGCCATTGCCCCCCACAGTTCGAATGAGTAACTGCACACTCTAGTGGCGGCAGTGAGTACCAGGTTGGGGCGGGTCATTCTCATGCCCCGGGATGGCAAGAGGATGCCACCACACCAGATAAGGAATGTCTGGTCAGAGGTGGCAGCACAGGCCAGCGGGCATGGTGTTATGCATCACACCTGGATCTGGCACTGCAGAAGGTCAAATGATCTTCTGCCCTTGCCAAGGGTGAGAACCGAGTTGGCACTGTGCTCTGCAGAGAGGTCCTGAAGAGTGGCTGTCTTCTGTGGTGCTCAGGGGTGTAGGATTGTGAGTTATAGAAGCGTTATAGATACCTGTGCCAGGCAAGGCTGGAGGATCTGCCCGCTACCCTTGGACGCATAGAAGAGTGAGGTGTGCAAATCTAACGGGCACCTTACCTTGGCTCCCGAGGAGGGTGTGTCATGGGGGTGCAAGGCTCGCACAGTGTCTCGCACAGCGGAGCAGGCAGAGAGGGGAGCAATTTTGGAGGGGAGAGCTGGAAGGTAAGCTGAGTTTTTGATTTTAACTTACTTTTTTGGAGCTTTTGTTTCAGATCAGCAGGAAACCGGAAGTCGCCCGTGGGAAGACCTGGGTAATTTTGTTTTACCCAATAAATTTGAACAGTGAGGAAACCCGAGACACTACACGTGTAATGTCTCCCACCCTCCCTCCTCCTCTAACTGAAAGAAAAAGACTCGGTGTGAGAACAGGTAAGCTTTTCTTTTATTTTTATTTTTCTAACTCTTCTTATTTTATTGGGAGTTTGGGTGGAGAGGATGGCAGTTAGGGCAGTTCAATGCTCCTCTTGCAGGATGTGGGAGGTAAGGGACACCATTAGCGACCCTGCTGACTTCACCTGTGGGAGGTGCACCCAGCTCCAGCTCCTCACAGACCGCCTTTGGGAATTGGAGCTGGAACTGGATGAACTTCAGATCATTCGGGAGGCAGAGGGGGTGATAGATAGCAGTTATTGGGAAGTGGTAACACCTAAAAATGAAGCTAGCTGGGTGACAGTCAGGAGAGGGGAGGGGAGGAAGCAGTCAGTGCAGGGATCCCCTGTGGTTGTTCCCCTCCAGAATAAGTATACCGTTTTGGATACTGTGGCGGGGGGGGGATGACCTTCCAGGGGTAAGCCACGGTGACCAGGTCTCTGGCACGGAGTCGGGCTCTGTGGCTCAGAAGGGAAAGGGGGAGAATAGGAGAGCAATAGTAGTGGGGGACTCAATAACAAAGAACAAAGAACAAAGAACAATACAGCACAGGAACAGGCCCTTCGGCCCTCCAAGCCCGCGCCGCTCCCCGGTCCAGGATTGAATCCTGAATCCAGGATCCCCGCCCAATTTTCCAGCCTATCTACATACCAAAATCCTATCCACCGAGCTGTCCCTCACAGCTACGATGCTTTGTTCATTACAACCTATTAACTCACTCCCACCCCCCCATTCCAGACCATGTGATCTCCAGGGAGAGGCGAAAACCCAGAGTGAAAAACCCCAGGGCCAATATGGGGAAAAGAATCTGGGAAATTCCTCTCCGACCCCCTGAGGCGATCGAAACGAGTCCAGGAGATCACAAAGGCCCTGATCGGGAAATGCTTCCCAACCCTAGTCATTTCCACTTCCACGAACACCATATGAATTCCCTGCCCCCGAGACAGGTTCCCAACTATCCGCAGTCTCGCTCTGTATTGGCACCAGCAAGATGATCATAGAATGAAGCCTTGAAACGAGAAACAAGGAACAATTAGCCCGCGCCGCTCCCTGGTCCAGACTAGACCACTCTTTTATATCCCTCCATTCCCACTCCGTTCCCAGTGTGTCCGCCTCCACCACCTTGCCCGGCAACACATTCCAGGCCCCCACGACCCTCTGTGTGAAATATGTCCTTCTGATATCTGTGTTAAACCTCCCCCCCCTTCACCTTGAACCTATGACCCCTCGTGAACGTCACCACCGACCCGGGGAAAAGCTTCCCACCGTTCACCCTATCTATGCCTTTCATAATTTTATACACCTCTATTAAGTCTCCCCTCATCCTCCGTCTTTCCAAGGAGAACAACCCCAGTTTCCCCAATCTCTCCTCATAACCAAGCCCCTCCATACCAGGCAACATCCTGGTAAACCTCCTCTGTACTCTCTCCAAAGCCTCCACGTCTTTCTGGTAGTGTGGCGACCAGAACTGGACGCAGTATTCCAAATGCGGCCGAACCAACGTTCTATACATCTGCAACATCAGACCCCAACTCTTATACTCTATGCCCCGTCCTATAAAGGCAAGCATGCCATATGCCTTCTTCACCACCTTCTCCACCTGTGACGTCACCTTCAAAGATCTGTGGACTTGCACACCCAGGTCCCTCTGCGTCTCTACACCCTTTATGGTTCTTCCATTTATCGTGTAGCTCCTCCCTACATTATTCCCACCAAAATGCATCACTTCGCATTTATCAGGATTGAACTCCATCTGCCATTTCGTTGCCCAAATTTCCAGCCTATCTATATCCTTCTGTAGCCTCTGACAATGTTCCTCACTATCTGCAAGTCCTGCCAGTTTTGTGTCGTCCGCAAACTTACTGATCACCCCAGTTACTCCTTCTTCCAGATCATTTATATAAATCACAAACAGCAGAGGTCCCAATACAGAGCCCTGCGGTACACCACTAGTCACAGGCCTCCAGCCGGAAAAAGACCCTTCCACTACCACCCTCTGTCTTCTATGACCAAGCCAGTTCTCCACCCATCTAGCCACCTCCCCCTTTATCCCATGGGATCCAACCTTTTTCACTAGCCTACCATGAGGGACTTTGTCAAATGCTTTACTAAAGTCCATATAGACAACATCCACGGCCCTTCCTTCGTCAACCATTTTGGTCACTTCTTCAAAAAACACCACCAGGTTAGTGAGGCATGAACTCCCTCTCACAAAACCATGCTGACTATCGTTAATGAGTTTATTCCTTTCTAAATGCGCATACATCCTATCTCTAAGAACCTTCTCCAACAACTTCCCCACCACGGACGTCAAGCTCACCGGCCTATAATTACCCGGGTTATCCTTCCTACCCTTCTTAAATAACGGGACCACATTGGCTATCCTCCAATCCTCTGGGACCTCACCTGTGTCCAGTGACGAGACAAAGATTTGCGTCAGAGGCCCAACGATTTCACCTCTCGTCTCCCTGAGCAGCCTTGGATAGATCCCATCAGGCCCTGGGGATTTGTCAGTCTTTATATTCTCTAACAAACCTAACACTTCCTCCTTTGTAATGGAGATTTTCTCCAACGGTTCAACACTCCCCTCCGAGACACTCCCAGTCAACACATCCCTCTCCTTTGTGAATACCGACGCAAAGTATTCATTTAGGATCTCCCCTACTTCTTTGGGCTCCAAGCATAAGTCCCCACTTTTGTCCCTGAGAGGTCCAATTTTTTCCCTAACAACCCTTTTGTTCCTAACGTATGAATAAAATGCCTTGGGATTCTCCTTAATCCTGTCTGCCAAGAACATTTCGTGACCCCTTTTTGCTCTTCTAATTCCCCGTTTGAGTATTTTCCTACTTTCATTGTACTCCACCAGAGCTCCCTCCGTTTTTAGCTGCTTGGACCTAACATACGCCTCTCTTTTCCTTTTGACCAGTCCCTCAATTTCCCTGGTTATCCACGGTTCTCTAATCCTACCCTTCCTATCCTTCTTTTTTACAGGCACATGCTTGTCCTGTAGCCCTAACAACCGTTCAATAGTTAGAGGCACAGACAGGTGGCTCTGTGGTCGTGAATGAGACTCCAGGATGGTAGTCTGCCTCCCTGGTGCCGGGGTCCTGGATGTCTCTGAGCGGGTAGAAAGCATCCTAAAAGGGGAGGGTGATCAGACAGACGTCATTGTTCCCATTGGTACAAATGACATGGGCAGAAAGAGCAGGGAGGTCCTGCAAGAGCAATTTAGGGAGTTAGGTAGAAGGCTAAAAAACAGGACCTCTAGGGTAGCAATCTCTGGATTACTCCCCGTGCCACATGCTAGTGAGGCTAGGAACAGGGAGATTGTGCAGCTGAACACGTGGCTAAAGAACTGGTGCAGGAGGGAGGGTTTCAGATTCGTGGATCACTGGGAAGTCTTCCAGGGAGGATGGGACCTGTACAAGAAGGATGGGTTACACCTGAACTGGAGGGGCACCAATATCCTGGCTGGGAGGTTTGCTAGTGCGGTTCAGGTGGGTTTAAACTAATGTGGCAGGGGGGTGGGGATCAGAACAATAGGTCAGCAAGCGTAGAGACTGGGGACGAGCATGGGGCCAAGACAAGGCTACCTAAGAGGAAGAGCAATCTGGGGGAGGATGAACTCAGTGGGCCTGGAGGTCTGGAGTGCATCTGCTTAAATGCAAGGAGCGTAACAGGCAAGACAGATGAACTCAGAGCCTTAATGTATGCATGGAACTTGGATGTGGTTGCAGTGACGGAGACTTGGTTAAAAGAAGGACAGGACTGGCAGCTGAATATTCCGGGGTATAACTGTTTTAGGCGAGACAGAGGAGGGGCTGGAAGAGATGGGGGAATAGCAGTACTGGTTAGGGAGCATATTACAGTGGTACAGAGGGTGGACAATTTGGAAGGATCATGTAATGAGACACTGTGGGTAGAGCTCAGAAACAGGAAGGGCGCAGTCACTATGCTGGGGGTATACTGCAGGCCTCCCAACAGCCCACGGGAAGTTGAGGAATGGATATGTAAGGAGATTCTGGACAGGTAAAGAAAAAATAGGGTTGTTGTACTGGGAGACTTTAATTTCCCTCACATAGACTGGAAATCGCTTAGGGCTGGGAGCCTGAACGGGGAGGAATTTGTAAAATGTGTCCAGGAAGGTTCTTTGGAACAATATGTTGACAGTCCAACTAGAGAGGGGGCTATACTGGACCTAGTACTGGGGAATGAGCCCAGTCAGATCATCAAAGTTTCAGTGGGGAACATGTGGCGAACAGTGACCACAATTCTGTAAACTTTTGGATAGTCATGGAAAAGGATGAGGGTTCTCCTATGGGTAAGGTGCTGAATTGGGGGAAGGCTAACTACAGCCGGATTAGGCAGGATTTGTTGGCTGTTGATTGGGAGAGGCTGTTCGAGGGTAAATCCACATCTGGCATGTGGGAGTCTTTTAAGGAGCAGTTGATAGGACTGCAGGACAGGCATGTGCCTGTAAAGAGGAAGGATAGGAAAGGTAGGATTCGAGAGCCGTGGATAACCAGAGAAATTGTGGGTCTAATCAAAAAGAAAAAAGAGGCATACATAAGGTCCAGGCAGCTAAAAACAGATGGCGCACTGGAGGAATACAGAGAAAGTAGAAAAGAACTCAAACAGGGAGTTAGAAGGGCAAAAAGGGGTCACAAAATGTCCTTGGCAGACAGGATTAAGAAGAATCCCAAGGCATTTTATACATACGTTAGGAACAAGAGGGTTGTCAGAGAAAGAGTCGGACCTCTCAAGAACAAAGGAGGGGAGTTATGCTTGGAACCCAAGGAAGTAGGTGAGATCCTAAATGAATACTTTCCATCAGTATTCAAAAAGGAGAGGGACACATTGATTGGTAGTGTCTCAGAGGGATGTGTAGACCCTTTAAAACAAATCGCAATTACAAAGGAGGAAGTGTTAGGTGTTTTAGGAAGCATTAAGGTAGACAAATCCCTAGGGCCTGTTGGCATCTGTCCTAGATTACTGAGAGAGACAAGAGATGAAATTGCTGGGCCTCGAACAGAAATCTTTGCTTCTTCACTGGACACAGGTGAGGTCCCAGAGGACTGGAGGATAGCAAATGTGGTCCCGTTATTTAAGAAGGGTAGCAAGGATAACCCATATAATTATAGGCCAGTGAGCTTGGCGTGTGTGGTAGGGAAATTGTTGGAGAAGATTCATAGAGATAGGATCTATACACATTTAGAACTGAATAGTCTCATTAGCGATAGACAACATGGTTTTGTACGAGGGAGGTCATGCCTCACAAATTTGGTTGAGTTTTTTGAGGAGTTGACAAAAATGATTGACGAGGGAAGGGCCGTGGATGTCGTCTACATGGATTTTAGTAAAGCGTTTGACAAGGTCCCTCATGGCAGGCTGGTGCATAAGGTTAAATCTCATAGGATCAAATGCTAAGTGATGAGCTAGCTAGATGGGTACAGAACTGGCTTGGCCATAGCAGTGGAGGGATCTTTTTCTGATTGGAGGTCTGTGACTAGTGGTGTTCCTCTACTGGGACCTCTGCTGTTTGTGATATATATAAATGATTTGGAAGAAGATATAGCTGGTCTGATTAGTAAGTTTGCAGACGACACAAAGATTGCTGGAGTTGCGGAAAGTGATGAACATTGTCAGAGAATACAGCAAGATACTGATAGGCTAGAAAATTGGGCGGAGAAATGGCAGATGGAATTTAATCCAGATAAATGCTAAGTGATGCATTTTGGTAGATCTAATGCAGGGGGAAGCTATACAATAAATGGCAGAACCATCAGGAGTATAGACACACAGAGGGATCTGGGTGTGCAAGTCCACAGATCCTTAAAGGTGGCAGCACAGGTGGAAAAGGTGGTGAAGAAGGCATATGGCATGCTTGCCTTTATTGGACAGGGCATAGAGTATAAAAGTTGGCATATGATGTTGCAGTTATATAGAACGTTGGTTAGGCCACATTTGGAATACTGCGTCCAGTTCTGGTCGCCACACGACCAGAAGGACGTGGAGGCTTTGGAGTTGCGGAAAGTGATGAAGAGTGCAGAAAAGGTTTACCAGGATGTTGCCTAGTATGCAGGGGATTAGCTATGAGGAGAGATTGAGTAAACTAGGGTTGTTCTCCCTGGAAAGACGGAGGTTGAGGGGCGACTTAATAGAAGTTTATAAAATTATGAAGGGCATAGATAGGGTGAACAGTTAGAAGCTTTTTCCCAGGTCAGAAATGACAAACACAAGGGGTCACAAGTTCAAGGTAAGGGGGACAAGGTTCAATACAGATATGCGGGGGATGTATTTTACACAGAGGGTGGTGGGGGCCTGGAATGCACGACCAAGCAAGGTGGTTGAGGCAGACATGCTAGGATCATTTAAGACTTATCTAGATAGCCACATGAACAGACTGGGAATAGAGGGATACAAACGGATGGTCTAGTTAGGAACACATGATCGGTGCAGGCTTGGCGGGCCGAAGGGCCTGTTCCTGTGCTGTATTGTTCTTTGTTTCTTTGTCGCTGGTAGAGGGTGCACTATTGGAGGCACTTTGGTCCAAGAGGAGAAGAGACACCATAGTGCGATGGGGCGTGCACGGACATGGGGTGGGGTGACCATCCTGCTCACTTTGAGCATACTCGAGATGGCCGCCCTGGAGTTCGAGTGTGAGTGTGGAGGAAGGTCCTCAGGTCATGCTGGAGGAGGAGTCTTGGAGGAAGGTAAGAGTCCAGTGGACAGATGCAAGATTGAGCGAGAGTGCAAACAATGTAGAATCATCTCAGCTGAATGGAGAAGTTCCAAGTGAGAGTCCCCAGTGTTCCAGCAATCACAATGCCACCAAGATGCTGCTCTCCACAGTGTCACCAGGCCGCCTAGCCTCTACATTCACCATGTGATCATTGATGCTCTTGACATATTGTCTTTCTCCCTCAGATGTGTCGAGAGGCTGCCACGACCCTGAGGGCATCCTCCCTTAGTGTCCAAAGATGTGCAGGTTAGGTGGATTGGCCACGCTAAATTGCCCCTTAGTGTCCTAAGATGTGCAGGTTAGGGGGATTGGCCATGCTACATTGCCCCTTAGTGTCCTAAGATGTGCAGGTTAGGTGGATTGGCCACGCTAAATTGCCCCTTAGTGTCCAAAGATGTGCAGGTTAGGTGGATTGGCCATGCTAAATTGCCCCTTAGTGTCCAAAGATGTGCCTGTTAGGGGGATTGGCCATGCTAAATTGCCCCTTAGTGTCCAAAGATGTGCAGGCCAGGGGGATTAGCAGGGCAAATATGTGGGGTTATGGGAATAGGTAAGGTGCTCTTTCAAAGAGTTGGTGCAGACTTGATGGGCCGAATGGCTTCCCTCTACACTGTCGGGATTGAATGAAAATAACCTTCAAGCAAATCACGACCTTTGCATTCTATTGATCCAGTTAGAAGCCACCCGAATAAGTGCAGGATGTTACAAAAATACCCACTCGATTTCTATTCAGACATGACATTGAGTTTAGTAGCTGTATGTGACTGGGTACATACACATCAGACAAGTTACTCCCAGGTACTGTTTTGGGAAGGATAATGCGTGCTCTATTTTTAAAACTCTGAGACCTGGTGAAGTCATTCCCAAATTGACAACCAGAAGAGGTCAAAGATGCCGCACTTAATCAGCGTAAAGTTTCCCAGATCCCTTGGAGAAAGTACAATGTTTTACCTTCCATTTCTGGTTCTCGTCTGTGCATGGTACATTGGGGAGACCATGCAGACGCTACGACAACGAATGAATGAACACCGTTCAACAATCACCAGGCAGGAGTGTTCCCTTCCAATCGGGGAACACTTCAGCAGTCAAGGGCATTCAGCCTCTGACCTTCGGGTAAGCGTTCTCCAAGGCGGCCTTCACGACACACGATAACGCAGAATCGCTGAGCAGAGAATGATAGCCAAGTTCCGCACACATGAGGACGGCCTCAACCGGGATCTTGGGTTCATGTCACACTATCTGTAACCCCCACGACTTGCCTGGGCTTGCAAAATCTCACTAACTGTCCTGGCTGGAGACAATACACATCTCTTTAACCTGTGCTTAACCCTCTCTCCACTCATATTGTCTGTACCTTTAAAGACTCGCATTCCACCCATTATCTTGTAAATTGAGTTTGTGTCTTTATATGCCCTGTTTGTGAACACGAGTCCTCACTCACCTGAAGAAGGGGCTTGGGGCTCCGAAAGCTTGTGCTGCCAAATAAACCTGTTGGACTTTAACCTGGTGTTGTGAGACTTCTTACTGTGCTTACCCAGTCCAACGCTGGCAACTCCACATCTCGTCTGTGTGACAGAGCAGCCAGCAGATGGCACTCGGAGCGCACGGCTGGAATCTCGCTGGAGAAATTGAATCGTTTATTCCAGCCAGGGTTCAGTGAGTTGAATGTGTCGTAGTGTTTGGCTTGTTAATGAAGGCAGCCCCCGGCACTCTGAGGCCCATTGGCAGTGAGAGATCTCAGTAACTGTGGTTAAAACCAATTGGCACACAATGCATTCTGAATATGATTGACTGAGAAACACACACATGTTTCAGACTAAAGAGATTTCATTGTAACTGGGTGAATTGGGAGAGAGAACAGTCTGAGCTTTGCCCAACAACTGGTGACATGCTTTAAAACTGGTGTTGTCCTGGTCACTGCTATTGGCTCATTTTTCCCTTTGTGAGATCACTTCTGTGTCTGTGTGCGAGTGTGTGTTTTTAAAATGTATTTATTCGTGTCACAAATAGGCTTACATTAACACTGCAACTAAGTTACTGTGAAAATCCCCTGTGTGCGTGTGTGTCTGTGTGAGAGAGAGTGTGTGCCTGTGGAAGGGTGTGTATCTATGTGTGTGTGTGTGTGCCTGTGTGAGGGTGTGTGGCTGTGTGTGTGTTTTAAGTTTATTTATTAGTGTCACAAATAGACTTATATTAACACTGCAATTAAGTTACTGTGAAAATCCTCTGTGTGCGTGTGTCTGTGTGAGAGAAGGTGTGTGTCTGTGGGAGGGTGTGTGTCTATGTGTGTGCCCGTGTGAGGGTGTGTGTGGTGTGTCTGTCTGATTGTCTGTCTGTACCTGTATGTGTGTGAGAGAGTGGTGTGTGTGTCTGTGTGTGTGTGTATCTGTATGAGTGTGTGTGTGTGTCTGCAATAGAAGTTTACAGCAAGTTTCGGCCCAACTTGACCATGTTGCCCTGTTTTTACCACAAAGCTAGTCCCAATTGCCCGCATTTGGCCCATATCCCTCTATACCCATCGTACCCATGTAACTGTCTAAATGCTTTTTGAAAGACAAAATTGTACCCACCTCTACCATTACCTCTGGCAGCTTGTTCCAGACACTCACCACCCTCTGTGTGAAAAAATTGCCCCTCTGGACCCTTTTGTATCTCTCCCCTCTCACCTTAAACCTATGCCCTCTAGTTTTAGACTCCCCCACCTTTAGGAAAAAATATTGACTATCTAGCTGATCTGTGCCCCTCATTATTTTATAGACCTCTATAAGATCACCCCCTCAGCCTCCTACGCTCCAGAAAAAAAAGTCCCAGTCTATCCAGCCTCTTCTTATAACTCAAACCATCAAGTCCCAGTAGCATCCTAGTACATCTTTTCTGCACTGTTTCTGGTTTAATAATATCCTTTCTATAATAGGGTGACCAGAACTGTACACAGTATTCCAAGTGTGGCCTTACCAATGTCTTGTACAACTTTAACAAGACATCCCAACTCCTGTATTCAATGTTCTGACCAATGAAACTAAGCATGCCGAATGCCTCCTTCACCACTCTGTCCACCTGTGACTCCACTTTCAAGAGTTATGAACCTGTACCCCTACATCTCTTTGTTCTATAGCTCTCCCCAACGCCCTACCATTAACTGAGTAAGTCCTGCCCCGACTCGATCTATCAAAATGCATCACCCCACATTTATCTAAATTAAACTCCATCCGCCATTCATCAGCCCACTGGCCCAATTGATCAAGATCCCGCTGCAATTGGAGATAACTTTCTTCACTGTCCACTATGTTACCAATCTTGGTGTCATCTGCAAGCTTACTAACCATGCATCCTAAATTCTCATCCAAACCATTAATATAAATGACAAATAACAGTGGACCCAGCACTGATCCCTGAGGCACACCGCTGGTCACAGGCCTCCAGATTGAAAAACAACCCTCATCAAGCCAATTTTTAATAAAATTGGCTAACTCACCCTGGATCACGTGAGATTTAATCTAGAAACTCAGTCAATGTTGTGGGGATCCGGGTTCGAATCCAGCCACAGCAGATGGTGGAAACAAAATCTAAAATTAAGAACCATGAAATCACTTTCGATTGTTGGGAGAACCCATCTGGGCCACTAATGTCCTTTAGGGAAGGAAATCTGCCATCCTTACCCAGTCTGACCTACATGTGACTCCAGAGCCACAGCAATGTGGTTGACTCTCACCTGTCCTCCAAGGGCAACTAGGGATGGGCAATAAATGCTGGCCCGGCCAGCGACGCCCATGTCCCACGAATGAATAAATACAAAGGGAAGAGAACAAAATTGGAGCTGGGCTCAGAAATGACAATCCCTTTGGTCATTTTGAGGAGGCATTCTTGGGCATCCTTCCCTGTAAATGTTGGTCTGCTCGGAACTCAGTCGTGACAGGTGACTCCCAGAAGGAAACGCTTTAGGGATGCTCTTAAAGCATCTGCAAAGGGATCAAACATCCCCGCTGACTCAACAGAGAAGGTTCATTCAGGAAAGCACTGAACACGTCGAGAGACTTAGTCAGGAACACACTGAGGCCAAGGTGTTGGAGAGAGCAGTCAGACCTCCTAACCTCTACTACTACGAAGGGTCATCCAGACTCGCTGACAAGGGTTGTTGCTATAGAAGACAGTTCAATATGAATAGCAAGTATTCCTCATTTAAAACATCGACATGGATTTTATAAAATGGATGCGGTTTGTTTGTAAAATACAAAGAACAAAGAACAAAGAAAATTACAGCACAGGAACAGGCCCTTCGGCCCTCCAAGCCTGCACTGACCATGCTGCCCGACTGAACTAAAACCCCCTACCCTTCCGGGGAACATATCCCTCTATTCCCATCCTATTCATGTACTTGTCAAGACGCCCCTTAAATCTCACTATCGTATCCGCTTCCACTATCTCCCCCGGCAACGAGTTCCAGGCACGCACTACTCTGTGTAAAAAAATCTGCCTCGTACATCTCCTTTAAACCTTGCCCCTCGCACCTTAAACCTGTGCCCCCCAGTAATTGACTCTTCCACCCTGGGAAAAAGCTTCTGACTATCCACTCTGTCCATGCCTCTCATAATCTTGTCGACTTCTATCAGGTCTCCCCTCAACCTCTGTCACTCCAGTGAGAACAAACCAAGTTTCTCCAACCTCTCCTCATAGCTGATGCCCTCCATACCAGGCAACGTCGTGGTAAATCTTTTCTGTACCCTCTCCAAAGCCTCCACATCCTTCTGGTAGTGTGGCTACCAGAATTGAACACTATATTCCAAGTGCGGCCTAACTAAGGTTCTATAAAGCTGCAACATGACTTGCCAATTTTTTAACTAATACCCCTGGCGATGAAGGCAAGCATGCCGTTTGCCTTCTTGACTACCTTCTCCACCTGCATTGCCACTTTCAGTGACCTGTGTACCTGTACACCCAGATCCCTTTGCCTATCAATGCTCTTAAGAGTTCTGCCATTTACTGTATATTTCCTATCTGTATTAGACCTTCCAAAATGCATTACCTCACATTTGTCCGGATTAAAATCCATCTTCTATCTCTCTGCCCAAGTCTCCAACTGATCTATATCCTGCTGTATCCTCTGATGGTCGTCATTGCTATCCGCAAATCCACCAACCTTTGTGTCGTCCGCAAACTTACTAATCATTCCAGTTACATTTTCCTCCAAATCATTTATATATATTACAAACAGCAAAGGTCCCAGCACTGATCCCTGAGGAACACCACTTGTCACAGCCCTCCATTCAGAAATACACCCTTCCACTGCTACCCTCTATCTTCTTTGACCGAGCCAGTTTTGTATCCACCTTGCCAGCTCACCTCTGATCCCCTGGGACTTCACCTTCTGCACCAGTCTGCCATGAGGGACCTTGTCAAAGGCCTTACTGAAGTCCATGTAGACAACATCCACTGCCCTACCCTCATCAATCATCTTCGTCACTTCCTCGAAAAATTCGATCAAGTTCGTGAGACACAACCTCCCCTTCACAAAACCATGTTGCCTCTCACTAATACGTCCACTTATTTCCAAGTGGGAATAAATCCTGTCTCGAAAAATCCTCTCCAATAATTTCCCTACCACTGATGTAAGGCTCACCGGCCTGTAATTACCTGGATTATTCTTGCTACCCTTCTTAAACAAAGGAACAACATTGGCTATTCTCCAATCCTCTGGGACCTCCCCTGTAGCCAGTGAGGATACAAAGATTTCTCTCAAGGCCCCAGCAATTTCCTCCCTTGCCTCTCTCAGTATTCTGGGGTATATCCCATCAGGCCCTGGGGACTTGTCTACCTTGATGTTTCTCAAGAACCCCAACACCTCCTCCTTTCTGACCTCAACATTTATAATACATTTGTGAAGCTTCAGCCAGTGGCAAGATACAGAAGGGCTTGATGGGATGAGGTAGGAGATGCTGCCTGCATTTCAGGGGACAATGTTTCCACTGAATGCAGCTACTTTATCAGCAGTCATTGGGAACAAGATGGCTACCAATGGCAGTTTGGTGAATGGAACTATACAGCTCCAAGCTGATAACGCAGGTGCAAGGCAGACAGACATAAGAGTTTTCTCTCAGTAGGACAAGTGTCACATGGGTTCGAGTCGGTGGGAATCATTCTCCAGTCTCACTGTCCAGCATCCTGTGTTGCTAGGCAACAGAAGGGAGATAATGGTCCGTAATTAATGACAAATGAGATCCTATGAGGTCAGGATGTATATTGTTATTGGCTGGAGTTAGTGATAGTGATCATTACCAGCTGACTTGTATTAATGTTTACTGGTTAATGATTAGCACTTCAGCCTCACAGCACGAGGGACCCGGGTTCGATTCCCGGCTTGGGTCACTGTCTGTGTGGAGTCTGCACGTTCTCCCCATGTCTGCGTGGGTTTCCTCCCGGTGCTCCGGTTTCCTCCCACAGTTTGAAAGACATGCTGGCTAAGTGCATTTGCCGTGCTAAATTCACCCTCAGTGTACCCGAACAGGCGCCGGAGTGTGGTGACTAGGGGATTTTCACAGTAACTTCATTGCAGTGTTAATGTAAGCCTACTTGTGACAAAATAAATAAACTTTAACTTTAACTTTGGATAATGCCCACCAGAAAGGTGGGAAATATGATTTTGGAAATGTACAATTGCTCTCACTGAGGCATTGTCTTTCAGATCGATATTGGGCTGCCCACATTCTATACCCGGACTACTGGCTACTTGATTTGATTTGATTTATTGTTGTCACGTATTAACATACAGTGCAAAGTATTGTTTCTTGCGTGCTATACAGACAAAGCATACCGTTCATAGAGAAGGAAAGGAGAGAGTGCAGAATGTAGTGTTACAGTCATAGCTAGGGTGTAGAGAAAGATCAACTTAATGCAAGGTAGGTCCATTCAAAAGTCTGACAGCAGCAGGGAAGAAGCTCATAGATCTCATAGAACAGTACAGCACAGAACAGGCCCTTCGGCCCACGATGTTGTGCCGAGCTTGATCTGAAACCAAGATCAAGCTATCCCACTCCCTATCATCCTGGTGTGCTCCATGTGCCTATCCAATAACCGCTTAAATGTTCCTAAAGTGTCTGACTCCACTATCACTGCAGGCAGTCCATTCCACACCCCAACCACTCTCTGAGTAAAAAACCTACCTTGGACATCCTTCCTATATCTCCCACCATGAACCCTATAGTTATGCCCCCTTGTAATAGCTCCATCCACCCGAGGAAATAGTCTTTGAACGTTCTCTCTATCTATCCCCTTCATCATTTTATAAACCTCTGTTAAGTCTCCCCACAACCTCCTCCGCTCCAGAGAGAACAGCCCTAGTTCCCTCAACCTTTCCTCATAATACCTACCCTCCAAACCAGGCAGCATCCTGGTAAATCTCCTTTGCACTCTTTCCAGCGCTTCCACATCCTTCTTATAGTGAGGTGACCAGAACTGCACACAATATTCCAAATGTAGTCTCACCAAGGTCCTGTACAGTTGCAGCATAACCCCACGGCTCTTAAACTCCAACCCCATGTTAATAAAAGCTAACACACTATAGGCCTTCTTCACAGCTCTATCCACTTGAGTGGCAACCTTCAGAGATCTGTGGATATGGACCCCAAGATCTCTCTGTTCCTCCACAGTCCTCAGAACCCTACCTTTGACCCTGTAATCCACATTTAAAGCTGTTCTTGAGTCGGTTGGTACGTGACCTCAGACTTTTGTATCTTTTTCCCGATGGAAGAAGGTGGAAGAGAGGATGTCTGGGGTGCGTGGGGTCCTTAATTATGCTGGCTGCTTTGCCGAGGCAGCAGGAAGTGTAGACAGAGTCAATGGATGGGAGGTTGGTTTGCGTGACGGATTGGGCTACATTCACGAACCTTTGTAGTTTCTTGCGGTCTTGGGCAGAGCAGGAGCCATACCAAGGTGTGATACAACCAGAAAGAATGCTTTCTATGGTACATCTGTAAAAGTTGGTGAGAGTCGTTGCTGACATGCCAAATTTCCTTAGTCTTCTGAGAAAGTAGAGGCATTGGTGGGCTTTCTTAACTATAGTGTCAGCATGGGGGGACCAGGACAGGTGATCTGGACACCTAAAAACTTGAAGCTCTCGACCCATTCTACTTCATCCCCATTGATGTAGACAGGGGCATGTTCTCCTTTACGCTTCCTGAAGTCGATGACAATCTGTTTCGTTTTGTTGACATTGAGGGAGAGATTATTGTTGCCGCACCAGTTCACCAGATTCTCTATCTCATTCCTGTACTCTGTCTCGTCATTGTTTGAGATCCGACCCACTACGGTGGTATCATCAGCAAACTTGAAAATCGAATTGGAGGGGAATTTGGCTACAGAGTCATAGGTGTATAAGGAGTATAGTAGGGGGCTGAGAACACAGCCTTGTGGGGCATCGGTGTTGAGGATGATCATGGAAGAGGTGTTGTTACCTATCCTTACTGATTGTGGTCTGTGAGTTAGGAAGTTCAGGATCCAGTCGCAGAGGGAGGAGCCGAGGCCCAGGTCACGGCGTTTGGAGATGAGTTTTGTGGATTCATTCTCCCCTTCGATTGTTCAGTTAATAAAGGCACGTATTAAAGTTTTATGTGTTTCTGTATTAGCTGAAGCTTAGCAATAGATAGCTTCAAGACAATACCCCCGGCAACCACCCGCGGCTCATTTTCTTACTTGGGCTTATAAAAAATTCTGGTACGTATCCCATGATTCAATTAGTTGGGTGAAAAATATAGCAAAGTGGGGGGTACAGATCAAGTGTCGCTAAATTCTCAGCGTGTGCCAATTTGTGACCCTGCTGCTGGATGTTGTAGCAGAGGTTCCCTGATACCCCTGAGTTCCCGAGGAGCAGTGTGTACCAGTGACAGCATTCGTTAAAGCTCGGATATTTCAGTAAAGAGGTAACTCCGTGGGGATTGGGAATGTTGCCCCTGAGGATCTGTGTGAACTGTAACCTGACATCACAGTCGGTTCCCAAGTGCACAATAAAGTCACTCTGTAATCCTCTGGCAGCTTTAACTTACCAACCAAGCATCTCATTTGTAAGATTGAATTAGCCCTCAGTTGGCAGGACAGTCACAGCGTTCCCCCATTGCTTGTTGCTGCATATCCCCTCAATCCACTCTCCACCCTCCCCATTACCCGCCTCCCCACCCACCCCCCTCCCCTTGCCGCGATATTGCCGCTGTATCCCAGCCCAGGTAATGGGATTAAAGAGTTTTCTTCACAACTTTCCAACCCATTACTTAGCTCCCGTCTTACCCGTAAATGGACGGATTGTTCCTAAGCTTCCTAAGCCGAGCAGTGGGTGGTAAAGAGAAGGAAGGGGGTGGGGGGTTGGGAGGGGGGGGGGGCGGTGGGGAGGCTCGATGGAGGGGCTGAAATACTGGATTAACAATTAGACCCTACAGCCAGAATTTCACCATCCCACCCGTCACGGCAATCGGAGCGAGCGAGGGGTGGACCCTGGAAAGGTCTGTTGACCTTGGGCGGGATTTTAGGGTTTCGGGACGAGCGAGGCCATAAAATCCCGCTTTATGTCTGGTCTCACCTCAGCAGGGTGGGGAGATTCAGTCCGAGCTGGGAGCAATACGATTTAATATAACCTTCTCCACCAGAAACGGAATCAGGGAATTGTTACAGGCACAATAAAAGTGCATCAGACTCCCTCAAAGTGCCAGTGGACAATATCTACAGCTGTGCAACCAGCAATGAGAGTGTACCCAAGTGAAATCTGAACTTCTCGATCTGTCATGGCCTCCCGCTGTGTCGACTTGCTTCCCCCACACCTGCAGCACAGATGGAGACAGCCAGGAGACCTGTGGGAGACCACTGTGCCATTTTTGTCTTTCATGACTTTGGCGGGGGTCGTCTGGAGATCCTGAGCCTGGAGGCCTGGCTGAGAATATTATTCCTGCCCCGGGGCAGGATGAACCTTCTGCCGTCCCAGAGGCTGAAGGGGGTCACGGATGAAGGAGGAATTGGGAAGGCCAGACTCCCTTAGAGAGTCCTGAGTAGAAGTCCCAGGGGTGTTTGCCTGATGCTTCGTAAATTGGTACCCAGAGTGCTTTTTTAAATTCTTTTGTGGGATGTGGGTGTCACATGCTAGTTATTGCCCACCCCTAGTTGCCCTTGACTTGAGTGGCTTGCTAGGCCATTTCAGAGGGCAGTGGACAACAGGGAACCGGTGGATTTCCAGAAGGCATTCGACAAGGTGCCGCACCAAAGACTGCTACATTAGATAAACGTGTGCGGTGTTACGGGTAATGTATTAGCATGGATCGAGGATTGGTTAACTAACAGAAAGCAAAGAGTGGGGGTAAATGGGTGTTTTTCTGGTTGGTGATCAGTGACTAGCGGTGTGCCTCAGGGATCAGTGTTGGGACCAATTGTTTACGATTTACATAGATGATTTGGAGTTGGGGAACAAGTGTAGTGTGTCAAAATTTGCAGATGACACTAAGATGAGTGGCAGAGCAAAGAATGCAGAGGACACTGAAAGTCTGCAAAGGGATATAGATAGTCTAAGTGAGTGGGCGAGGGTCTGGCAGATGGAATACAATGTTGGTAAATGTGAGGTCATCCATTTTGGTAGGAATAACAGCAAAATGGACTATCATTCAAATGGTAAAAATTTGCAGCATGCTGCTGTGCAGAGGGACCTGGGTGTCCTTGTGCAGGAATCACAAGGAGTTGGTTTGCAGGTGCAGTAGGTAATTAAGAAGGCAAATTGAATTTTGTTCCTTCATTGCTAGAGGGATGGAGTTTAAAAACAGCGAGGTTATGTTGCAGCTGTATAAGGTGCTGATGAGGCCACACCTGGAATACTGTGTACAGTTTTGGTCTCCTTACTTGAGAAAGGATATACTGGCACTGGAGGGGGTGCAGAGGAGATTCACCAGGTTGATTCCAGAGTTGAGAGGGTTGGCTTATGAGGAGAGACTGAGTAGACTTGAGCTATACTCATTGGAATTCAGAAGAATGAGTGGGGATCTTATAGAAACATATGAGATTATGAAGGGAATAGATAAGATAGAAGCAGGGAAGTTGTTTCCACTGGTGGGTGAAACTAGAACTAGGGGGCATGGCCTCAAAATAAGGGGGAGCAGATTTAGGACTGAGCTGAGGAGGAACTTCTTCACCCAAAGGGTTGTGAATCTTCATAGAAATCATAGAAGAAATCATAGAAGAAATCATAGAAACCCTACGGTACAGAAAGAGGCCATTCAGCCCATCGAGTCTGCACCGACCACAATCCTCCCAGGCCCTACCCCCATATCCCTCCATATTTACCCACTAATCCCTCTAACCTATGCATCTCAGGACGCTAAGGGCAATTTTTAGCATGGCCAATCAACCTAACCCGCACATCTTTGGACTGTGGGAGGAAACCGGAGCACCCGGAGGAAACCCACGCAGACACGAGGAGAATGTGCAAACTCCACACAGACAGTGACCCAAGCCGGGAATCGAACCCAGGTCCCTGGAGCTGTGAAGCAGCAGTGCTAACCACTGTGCTACCGTGCCGCCCTATGGAATCTATGGAATTCCCTGCCCAGTGAAGTAGTTGAGGCTACCTCATTGAATGTTTTTAAGGCAAAGGCAGAAAGATTTTTGAACAGTAAAGGAATTAAGGGTTATGGTGAGCGGGCGGGTAAGTGGAGCTGAGCCCATGAAAAGATCAGCCATGATCTTATTGAATGGCGGAGCAGGCACAAGGGGCCAAATGGCCTACTCCTGCTCCTAGTTCTTATGTTCTTGAGAGTCAACCACATTGCTGTGGCTCTGAAGTCACATGTAGGCCAGACAGGGTAAGTACAGCAGATTTTCTTAATAAAGGGACATTAACATAGAAACTAGAAGCAGGAGGAGGCCATTCAGCCCTTCGAGCCTATTCCGCCATTCATTTTGATCATGGCTGATCATCGAATTCAATATCCTGATCCCCACCTTCCCACCATATCCCATGATCCCTTCTAGTGAACCAGATGTTTTTTTCCGACAATGGTTTCATGGTCATCAGTAGGTTCTGAATTCCAGATATTTTTATTGAATTGAAATTTCACATCTACCGCGGTGGGATTCGAACCCGGGTCCCCAGAACATTAGCTGAGTTTCTGGATTAATAGTCTAGCGATAATATCACTGGGCCGTCGCCTTGCCTGGTTTGTAATTGTGTTGATGAAGTGTAGCTGTCTCTGTGATCGCATAATCAGCGGCCTATAAATAAACCCTCAGGGCCAAACTGAAAAGCGCGACACCATTATTTTAACAAGGCCCACGCTAAAGTTACAAAAAAAAACCTCTTGGGTTGTCTCCAGAAATAAGTCAGAATATTATTTGATTGAAAGGTTCTACTTTGAAACTGCAGTTCTTTGAGAATTTAAAAAAAAACACAGCCTCTAATTAGGCCGAAAATGAAACCAGATCCTTTCAGGTCACTCTCCGTCATGTGTGGGACGACAGGCCCCATTTCCCCAACTGAGAAATTCACTTTGGAATTCTTCCACCCCTGACAGGTACGACCTGTTTGGTTTCCTCAGCTACACACTGTTGATAATTAGTCAGCTTGTTCTGGAAGCAGTAATTACAGGTCAAATGGTTTGCCAAGAATTCCGTGAGGAGGTTATGGCGCTCCGAGTAGTCCATACGTCACACTAGCTTCCATTTTGATTTGATTTGATTTATTATTGTCACATGTATTAACATACAGTGAAAAGTATTGTTTCTTGCGCGCTATACAGAGAGCATACTGTTCATAGAGAAGGAAAGGGGAGAGTGCAGAATGTTGTGTTACAGTCATAGCTAGGGTGTGGAGAAAGATCAACTTAATGCAAGGTAAGTCCATTCAAAAGTCTGACGGCAGCAGGGAAGAAGCTGTTCTTGAGTCGGTTGGTACGTGACCTCAGGCTTTTGTATCCTTTTTCCAATGGAAGAAGGTGGAAGAGAGAATGTCCGGGTGGGTGGGGTCCTTAATTATGCTGGCTGCTTTGCCGAGGCAGCGGGAAGTGTAGACAGAGTCAATGGATGGGAGGCTGGTTTGCGTGATGGATTGGGCTACATTCACAACCTTTTGTAGTTCCTTGTGGTCTTGGGCAGAGCAGGAGCCATACCAAGCTGTGATACAACCAGAAAGAATACTTTCTATGGTGCATCTGTAAAGGTTGGTGAGAGTCGTAGCTGACCCCTGCATAATTTCTCTTACTGGTACACCGTTCCCTCTCTGATCCGTGCACCCGGAAGTTGCCGGCTCCTATACCTCAGGCTGAAATCTGCCGTCTTTGTTGGCGGCTGGGATTTTTGACTGGACTTTTCCATTCTAGCTCACAGCGGGTGAGACCGAAAAATCCCACCCTTGCACTGGAACTTTCCCATCTCCCCCCCGCCATGGGAGTCATAGCGGGCGGGGGGGGGGGGGGGGGGGGGGGGGGGGGGGCTGGTGGGGGGGGGGGAGCTCACCATGCAAAGGTATATTGAACTCGGGGATGATTTTCTGGTTTTAGCTGGAAAATCCCACCCTTAGTCTTCACGTGTGCAGTCCCAGTCACTTAAGGGGGAGGATTTAACACCCGGACAGTTAGTTGACAGAAAACATGGATCTGCAGCAAGAGTGTCACAAGCCAGGCTTTGCTATGGATACACCACGGGGTGGCACGGTAGCACAGTGGTTAGCGCTGCTGCCTCACAGCACCAGGGATCTGGGTTCAATTCCCGGCTTGGGTCACTGTCTGTGTGGAATCTGCACGTTCTCCCCGTGTCTGCGTGGGTTTCCTCCGGGTGCTCCGGTTTCCTCCCACAGTCCAAAGACGTGCAGATTAGGTGGATTGACCATGGTAAATGTTGGGGTTATGGGGATAGAGGCCGGGGTAAGATGTTCTTTCGGAGAGTTGGAGCAGAGTCTGATCTGTGTAATGTTTGGTATTTTTCCTGCCGGTTTCTCTCTTTTTGCCCAATCCATATTGAGGGTAATAAATTATTTGTGGCTAAGAGACTTTCCGCAGAGCTCACTCAAGTGGGCATTCCTTCAATTCCCACTCACAGACTGTTACAGAAACACGATAAGACACCCCTATCCCCCATTCTCCCAATCCAGGTCTGACCATTACAGGGTGTCCCTTTGTGAGGTTCGAGAGGAGGTACTTTGCCATTTCTGTCGGAGTCTCACAATTTACACCCGCAGATTGTAACGAATTATTCAGACGGGTTTTCCTCAGTTAAGCAAAGCAGGGGATAGGTTTACTGAAACTATTTGGTCATTAATGCCCCATTTTAAAAATATACCCCAAAATCCTGCTGCCGTTCACGCCACTGGAATCGCAGTCACGCCGGTTCTGCACCTCCACCATGGGTTTCCCGGTGCCAAGCGGTGCATTTAATAGAAAACCCTGTTAACAATGGCGGGACCTGCAGCGAGCGAGCGGCACACCTCTCGGGCTTCCTCCAGGTGCTCCCACACTCCAAGGATGTGCAGGTTAGGTTGATCGGACATGGGATAGGGCGGGGTGGTGGGTCTGGGTGGGATGCTCTGTGGTAGAATTGGTGCAGACTCGATGGGCCGAATGGCCTCCTTCTGCATTGTAGGGATTCTATGAGCAACCATCAAGGGGTAGCTTGTGTAAGGATATGGGTGGCATATTGGATGGTGGTGGGGAGAAGGCCAGCTCCTGGTTGTGCCTGATAAGTGTTCCAGGAGGTGTGTGGGCTGGCTGTGGTCACTCGGGTTATTATCCAGGCAGGAACAAGCGGTTTTTGGTAGCTGTACTCAACTTAAAGTGAAGCAGAAAGAAAGAATGAAGGAACAATAAAAGAAACCATCCTTCCGTACACAGCAGGCAGCCTGTGTAGACACTGCAGAGACATCAGGAGCAGAGAAACTTCCAGAAGCATACATTCTGCAGGGCATCCTGACTTGCTGAGCATTGGAGCGCGTGCCCACAGGGTGTGGCCCGCAGTGATCAATCATAGAACCCTACAGTGCAGAAAGAGGTCATTCGGCCCATCGAGTCTGCACCGACCACAATCCCACCCAGGTCCCACCTCCATAAAGTTACCCTAGCTAATCCCCCTGACACTAAGGGGCAATTTAGTATGGCCAATCCACCTAACCTACACATCTTTGGAGTGTGGGAGGAAACCGGAGCATCCGGAGGAAACCCACACAGACATGGGGAGAACGTGCAGACTCCACACAGACAGTGACCCAAGCCGGGAATCGAACCCGGGACCCTGACGCTGTGAGGCAGCAGTGTCGCCCCAATGATGGAGAACCGCCGAGTGATTCCCTTCCCAGGAGCAAAACACAAATGTGCAATTTTATCCAGCGGCAAGTCTGTATTCAACCAGGAAAAGCCTTTGTTTCCTCCCTGTCTGCTCTGCTGAATGAACTGGGGCCCAGTCTCTGTGGATGGGGGTGAAAGGTTACAGTGACCTCAGCTGCACTTGTCTGTGTTGTGGTGCCGTACAGATGAGAATCTTCCTGTTGGGGTTAGAGGTCAGTTTCTAAATGAGCCCACGCTACAAATGGTCATTGTTATAAATTGGAATGAGTAATTTCAACCAGAAATATAATGACAGGGATGCTTAAGTGTAGGAAGCAGGCTGTACCTCAGGCTTCTACTTTCAACTGCTTCAACATCGAGAGGATGTTTCTTTCAAACTACTGTTCAAAATGCTTATGAGCAGAGAGACCCTCTCCCCAACACTCAGCTCCACTCAAAAACAACGCTCCACCCGATAGTCATCCAAATTTAGTGCCAGCAAGGGGAAGAAAGCAGCAGGTACCTGGGAACCCCATCACCAATGGGTGGCACGGTGGCACAGTGGTTAGCACTGCTGCCTCACAGCGCCAGGGACCCGGGTTCAACTCTAGCCTTGGGTCACTGTCTGTGTGGAGTCTGCACGTTCTCCCCGTGTCTGCGTGGGTTTCCTCCGGGTGCTCCCATTTCCTCCAACAGTCTGAAAGATGTGCTGGTTAGGTCGATTGGCCATGCTAAATTGCCTCTTAGTATCCCAGGATGCATAGGTTAGAAGGATTAGTGGGGTAAGTATGTGGGATGATGGAGATAGGGCCTGGGTAGGATTGTTGTTGGTGCAGACTTGAATGGCCTCCTTCTGTACGGTAGGGTTTTTAATACATTCCCCTCCAAGCCACTCACATCCTGACTTAATGTATCGGCCGTTCTTTTACTGTCACTGGGTCAAACTCCTGGAACTCCCTCTCTAACTGCACTGTGGGTGTACCTACACCATAGACTGCAGCGGTTGAAGAAGGCAGCTCACCACCACCTTCTCAAAGGGTGATTAGGGATGGGCAATGAATGCTGGGCCCAGCCAACGACATCCACATCCCATAAATAGAAAAGAAAGTGACCACCCTGTTAATCTCAGTTGGAAATGTGTGCTTGGTGCAAGGATGCAGGCTGGAGATGAAGTCCAGTTGGAGCATTTTCCACATATTCCCTTCCACGCAGATCTCTACCACCTGGACAACCAGGCTGCCTATTGGCCACGTTGACACAAGGAGAACTTCTGTATGGAGAAAGGAGGAACATGCATTGTCCGAGCACCATGTCCGAAGGACAGTCCTACTTGCTTCACAACTATTGGACCAACCATGTGTTGGTCACTGACCAATAAGTCAGCACCAAACACCGCCTTCAGCAGCGATGGTGAAGGAAATCTTTCTCCACAGCAAAAGGCAGGAAATCTTTGACAATACTGGAATACTGATAATAGGAATTCACAGAATCATAGGATCCCAACAGTGCACGAGGAGGTCATTCAGCCCATTGAGTCCACAATCCCACCCAGGCTCTATCCTCATAACCCCACATATTTAGCCTATTAATCTCCTTGACACTAAAGGGCAATTTAGCATGGCCAATCCATCTAACCCACACATCTTTAGACACTAAGGGGCAACTTAGCATGGCCAACCCACCTAACCTGCACATCTTTGGACACTAAGGGACAATTTAGCATGGCCAATCTCCCTAACCTGTACATCTTTGGACACTAAGGGGCAACTTAGCATGGCCAATCCACCTAACCTAGACATCTTTGAACACTAAGGGACAATTTAGCATGGCTGGTTCACTTAACCTGCACATCTTTGGAGTGTGGGAGGAAACCGGAGCACCCGGAGGAAACCCACGCAGACACGGGGAGCACGTGCAGACTCCACACAGACAGTGACCCAAGGCCGGAATCAAACCCGGGTCCCTGGAGCTGTGAGGCAATGATACAGTCATACATGGCAGTTGGAGGCCATTCAGTCCATTATGGCTGCATCAGCACTTTGAAACAGCACTCCAGTCAATCGCACTGACCCCTTCTCCTTCCTTGTACTCATACAAACTTCACCATTTTAGTTTAGAAAGCCAATGAGTTGACCCAATCGACTGATTTGGTCTTTACTGTGAAGTTTATCACTGAGTTACCCCAAGCAGTTCAAGAGATGCTTTTCTTCACAGGAGTATTATTGACCTGTTTTGACCCCTGCACTTCTCAAACTCTACCACTGAATCCTGCAGGCATAGGGTTGAATTTTACAAAGAACAAAGAAAATTACAGCACAAGAACAAGCCCTTCGGCCCTCCAAGCCTGCACTGACCATGCTGCCCGACTGAACTAAAACCCTCTACCCTTCCGGGGACCATATCCCTCTATTCATTTATTTGTCAAGACGCCCCATAAATGTCACTACCGTATCCGCTTCCACTACCTCCCCCGGCAGCGAGTTCCAGGCACCCACCACCCTCTGTGTAAAAAATCTGCCTCGTACATCTCCTTTAAACCTTGCCCCTCGCACCTTAAACCTGTGCCCCCTAGTCATTGACTCTCCCACCCTGGGAGAAAGCTTCTGACTATCCACTCTGTCCATGCCCCTCATAATCTTGTAGACTTCTATCAGGTCGCCCCTCAACCTCCGTCGTTCCAGTGAGAATAAACCAAGCTTCTCCAACCTCTCCTCATAGCTAATGCCCTCCATACCAGGCAACGTCGTGGTAAATCTTTTCTGTACCCTCTCCAAAGCCTCCACAGCATTCTGGTAGTGTGGCGACCAGAATTGAACACTATATTCCAAGTGCGGCCTAACTAAGGTTCTATAAAGCTACAACATGACTTGCCACCCACACTTCCCACAACCCTGGGAAGCTCCCTTCTGATTGGCACGGTAGTGAAACTGGTCACCTGCTTTGCTCCAAGGAGGTGCTTTGTGAGCTGGGGGCCTGTTCGTCTCACGCTGAGCAACGAGTGAGCAAGGTGGAAAGTGTCAAAACTGAGCTGTAAAACAACAAAAGTGCAAATGAAGGGAATGAATAGGAGGAAGACTTCTGTAGGCATCCAAGCTTTGGCAGGCAATTCACAAAGGTTTACTTACAAACTGGTCTGGACACTCCTGTAGTTAATTAAATGTGATTAGTGTTTACGCAAAACAAGTTAAATAGAATTGTGTTATTCTTGGCCAGGATGTTTGATTAATAAACAGGGTACCTTAGTTCTGCATGCCACTCTCTGCAGGAATTTCCAAACCTGTCATCCGTCTTAGAGTTTCTCTGAGGCTACTTATGTTACATCTACCCTTAACATAAAACTGCGAACTTAATAAGGCTTTTCAACATTTCCCATCTCCTTTACCTTATCCCACCCCAGATCTTACCCCGACACCCTCTTCCCTGCCAAAATAGCAGAACTTGATTGTAAAGGACTCTCTCGGATTTGGAAAAATGAATGCAAAAGTAAACATCAGTCAGATTTCTTGTAAGCTGTGAGTTAGCCCCAGTACTGCTTCTGACTAGAGACACATTCTGATTAGCAGACAGGAAGCAAAGAGTTGGCATAAATGGGTCTTTTTCTGATTGGCAGTCAGTGACTAGTGGGGTTCCGCAGGGATCTGTGCTAGGACCCCAACTGTTCACATTATATATTAATGATTTGGAAGAGGGAACTGAATGTATTATCTCCAAATTTACAGATGATACAAAGTTGGGTGGGAGGGTGAGCTGTGAGGAGGATGCAGCGATGCTTCAGTGTGATTTGGACAGGCTGAGCGTGGGGGTATCTGCATGGAAGATGCAGCATAATGTGGATAAATGTGAGGTTATCCACTTTGGTAGCAATAATAGAAAGGCAGATTATTACTTGAATGGGTGTAAATTGAGGGAGCTGGATATTCAACGAGACCTTGGTGTCCTCATGCATCAGTCGCTGAAAGTAAGCGCGCAGATACAGCAGGCAGTAAAGAAGGTAAATGGTGTTGGCCTTCACAGCGAGAGGATTTGAGTATCGGGATAGGGATGTTTTACAGCAATTGTGTAGGGCATTGGTGGGGCCACACCTGGAGTATGGTGTGCAGTTTTGGTGTCCTTATCTGAGGAAGGATGTTGTTGCTCAGGTAAGGACACCTTGATGTCCCGCAGGGTTCAGTTCTCGGACCACAACTATTTACAATCTGTATCAATGATCTACAAGCAGGGACAGAGTGTAACATAGTGAAATTTGTTGATGACACAAAAATAGGTTGGACAGCAGGCTCTGAGGAGGAGATAAAAAGTTTACAAATGGATATTGACAGGTTAGGGGAATGGGACAGAATCTGGCAGACGGAGTTTAATGTGAGGTTATCCATTTTGGCTGGAAAAAGAAAAGGGTAAAGTAAATCTATTTAAATGGGAAACAGATTCAAAAGGTGGCTGTGCAGAAGGATCTGGGTGTCCTTGTGCATGAATCTCAGAAAGTGGGTATGCAGGAGCAGAATGTTACAAGAAAGGCAAATAGAATCTTGGCATTTATTGCAAAGAGTCTAGAGTATAAAAGTAGATAATTGTTGTTACAATTGTGTGTTGGCGGCACGGTGGCACAGTGGTTAGCACTGCTGCTTCACAGCGCCAGGGACATGGGTTCGATTCCCAGCTTGGGTCACTGTCTGTGTGGAGTTTGCACATTCTCCTCGTGTCTGCGTGGGATTCCTCCGGTTTCCTCCCACAGTCCAAAGATGTGCGGGTTAGGTTGATTGGCCATGCTAAAATTGCCCCTTAGTGTCCTGGGATGTGTAGATTAGAGGGATTAGCGGGTAAAATATGTTGGGATATGGGGGTAGGGCCTGGGTGGGATTGTGGTCGGTGCAGACTTGATGGGCCGAATGGGCTCTTTCTGTACTGTAGGGTTTCTATGGTTCTATGATTCTAATTGTATAAGGCATTGGTGAGACCACACTTGGAGCATTGTGTTCAGTTTTGGTCACCTTCTTTGTGGAAGGATGCAGTGGCATTGGAGGCGGTTCAGAAGAGTTCACTGGATTGATTCCAGGTTTGAAGGGGCTGTCGCATGAGGAGGGGTTGAGTAGCTTGGGCTTGTACTCACTGGAGTGCAGAAGAATGAGGGGGGATTTGACTGAAGTATATAAAATACTCAACGAGATTGATAAAATAAATGTTAACCAAATGTTCCCCCTTCTAGAACAGTCTAGGATAAGAGGTCATAGTTGTACAGTAAGAGGGGGGGAGGTTCAAGACAGAGATCAGGAGCAGCTATTTTTCACGGAGGGTTGTGAATCTATGGAACTCACTGCCCCAGTGCACAGTGGATGCAGAATTAATCAATGGATTCAAGAGATAGATAGATAAATATTTGATCAAAAACGGGATAAAGGGTGATGGGGAAAAGGCAGGGAAGTGGAGTTAGGATGAGATGGAGATCAATCATGATCATCTAGAATGGCAGAGCGGGCTCAAAGGGCTGAATTGCCGACTCTCGCTCATAATTCCTATGTTCCTGTGCTATACAGGGAGTGCAGTGAAGGTTTAGAATCATAGAAACCCTACAGTGCAGAAGGAGGCCATTCGGCCCATCGAGTCCGCACCGACCACAATCCCACCCAGGCCCTACCCGCTAATCCCTTTTTTTTACCCGCTAATTTACCCGCTAATCCCTCTAACCTACGCATCCCAGGACTCTAAGGGGCAATTTTTAACCTGGCCAATCAACCTAACCCGCACATCTTTGGACTGTGGGAGGAAACCGGAGCACCCGGAGGAAACCCACGCAGACACGAGGAGAATGCACAAACTCCACACAGACAGTGACCCAAGCCGGGAATCGAACCCGGGACCCTGGAGCTGTGAAGCAGCAGTGCTAACCACTGTGCTACCGTGCCGCAGGCTGATTCGTGGGATGGCATGTCTGTCATATGAGGAGAGATTAAGTCGGTTAGGATTATATTCATTTGAGTTTAGGTTAGGATTGTATTCATTGGAGCAAAGCCAAGGTTTGCTCCTCCTGCTCTATGTGGGAAGTAGGGCACATTTCCAGTGCCCGGGGTCAGCATGTGTGCAGGAAGTGTGTTGAGCCGCAGCTCCCGGAAGCTCGAACTTTGGAGTTGGAAACGGCAGCTGGAGCATCCATGAGTCTGAGAGCACTGTGGGTAGCATGTTTAGAGAGAGCCGAAGGGACTTGAGGAAGGAAGGGAATGGGTGACCACCAGGCAGCCCAAGAGAAACAGGCAGGTAATTCGGGAGTCCCCTAGTGGTCCCACTCATAAATCGGTATTCCATTTTGAAGACTAATGAGGGCACTGGTTCCTCCAGGGAGTGCAGACAGAGCCAAGTTTCTGGCACCACAAGCAGCCTGTCTGTACAAAAGAGGCAGGGTAATAGTAATAGGGGAGTTTATAGTCAGGGGTACAGATAAGCGCAACTGTGGCCGTCAACAGGACTCCAGGTATGTTGCTTCCCTGGTGCCAGGATCGGGATGTCACTGAACGGCTGCAGGGCATCCTGAAGGGGGAGGGTGATGAGTCCGAGGTCATGGTGCATGTTGGTACCAATGACACAGATAGAAAGAGGGATGAAGTCTTGCATCACGAATTCAGGAAGTTAGGCAGTAGACTAGATTACATTGTACAGTTACATGAGTAAGATGGGTATAGAGGGATATGGGCCAAATGCGGGCATTTGGGATTAGCTGAGGGGTTTAAAAAAAAGGGCGGCATGGACAAGTTGGGCCGAAGGGCCTGTTTCCATGCTGCAAACCTCTATGACTAAAAAGCAAGACCTGTTGTGTTATAATCTCTGGATTAAGAAAGCAATTAGGAATGCAAAGAGGGATATGAGAAAGCTCTGGCTGGTAAAAGTAGGGAAAATCCCAAGGTATTCTACAAGTATTTTAATGGGAAGAGGATAATCAGGGAAAGAGTGGGGCCCATTAGGGACCAAGGGGACCAATCTGTGGGTGAAGCCAGGGGACATTGGTAGAGTGTTGAATGAATACTTCACATTCATCTTCACCCAAGAGAATGAGGACGATGGTATGGAATTCTGGGAGAGACTGTGAGATTCTTGAATAACTTGACATAGGGAAGGACAAGGTATCGGAGGTTTGGGAGCCTTAAAAGTGGACAAATCTCCAGGTCCAGATGAGTTGTGTCCCAGGCTGCTGTGAGAGGCAAGGGAGGAGATTGCAGGGGCTCTGACCCTTAGGTTTCAGCCAACAAAGGGTGCACACAACCACTAAAGGGGCATTTCGGGAAGAGGAAGGGGGCCAGGAGTCATCCAGAGCACAAAATACTTTGCATTGACCATTCCTTTAGGATATTTCTAGCCTATACTCCCATGCCAACACGTCTGGTGAATCATGCTCAGACAGGCACAGTGTACTCCGAATGAGTTATGCAGGAGTTAAACTAATTTCCATTCAATCAAATTCCCTTGAGGCAAATGTCAGTCCATGATGATAACAGCTCTCACATTTCAGTGACTGCTCAATAATTCTCCCCAAATCCTTTTCCTCTTCCAATTTTGCAAATAAATTTCCATTTATCACAGATACAAGCCCTATCCTGTTCTAGATGCATTGGCAGACACTGACCACATCAAATCCAACCTGCATTCTTTTACTCATTGATTAAATCATTCACGTTATCAAGTTCCATTACACAGATCACCTGGGCTGCTTCAGCAAAGGGTTTATGACTGTGCTATATTCAATATTCCCTCCCTAACAGACCTGTGGGTGCATCTACACCTCAGGGCCTGCAGCGGTTCAAGAAGGCAGCTCACCTCCGCCTTCTGAAGGATAACTGAAGATGGACAATAAATACTGGTCTAGCCAGAGATGCCCATATCCCATAAATGGATATATATATTTATACACAAATGTTGCCCACTATCTCCCCACATAGAACCTTATCCATTCCTGAGAGATCTCTCCAACTCTTTCAGCCATTCTCCTGCCTTGACTGATGGAACTCTTGCCTCAGATCAGAAAGTTAAGCCTCACCCTCAATTTGCGCAGCCGGGTGCACTGACCTAGCAAGTCATTAATTGACCTTTGACCCATTTATTAAGGCTGGGCGTTAAATGTTAGTCAATGTCCACATCCCACGAACAAAGAAAGGAAATAACTAGATGACCTCCATCAGGCTGTCGAAAGTTTTTTTTAACGTCTATCAAAACACAGGAAGTTTTTTCGAAACGGGTTGACTTGGATTTCTTGCTCACACTCGAGGGGTTCCGTCATCCTTCACATCTCAGGAATCGAGCCGGAGAAGCTTTGAGGATATTGGCGGTGAGGTCATCGCCGAAGATCCCCATCACCATCTCAGTGTTGCGTGAGAATCTGGCTCATCGCAAATCCATCCTCATTCTCTTCACCACCTGCCTTCACTCCCAGCCTGCTGTTGCCACCAAGGTCCTCTTGCTGGATAAAAACAAATTACTGCAGATACTGGAATCTGAACCCAAAAGAGAAGAGAAGTTAATATTTAACAGTTCTCTACCTTTTACTTCTTTATAGCCTTTTTTTTCTTTCCCCCCCCCCTTCTTCCGCTTTATTTTATCCCCCCTTTCCTTACCTTTTCTCCCCTTTGCTTCCCCCTCTTTCTCCATTTTATCTCTCTCCCACCCATCTCCCCCTCCCTCCCTCCACATCTTCATCTGTCACAGTTTACCCTCTGATTTTAGCTTCTGTGCCCTTTGGCCATTCACACTCTTTATTCTCTCTGTGGGCTGCCATTAGCAGCCTTTCCCCTTGTTTCTGTGGCTATGACTCATCTTTCATTCCCTCACCCATAAAACCATAAGACCATAAGACATAGGAGCAGAATTAGGCCACTCGGCCCATCGAGTCTACCCCGCCATGCAATCATGGCTGATATTTTTCTCATCCCCATTCTCCTACCTTTTCCCCATAACCCCTGATCCCCTTATTAATCAAGAACCTATCTATCTCTGTCTTAAAGACACTCAATGACCCGGCCTCCACAGCCTTCTGCGCCAAAGAGTTCCACAGATTCACCACTCTCTGGCTGAAGAAGTTCCTCTTCATCTCTGTTTTAAAGGATCGTCCCTTTAGCCTGAAGTTGTACCCTCTGGTTCTAGTTTTTCCAACTAGTGGAAACATCCTCTCCACGTCCACTCTATCCGACAGTATAAATATCTCCCACTATCTGTGCCTTTTAGCTTTGACAAAGGGTCGTCTGGACTCGAAACGTCAGCTCTTTTCTCTCCTTACAGATGCTGCCAGACCCGCTGAGATTTTCCAGCATTTTCTCTTTTGGTTGCAAAGTCCTCTTGCTCATTGGTCGACATTGTTTCAGATTGGGGCCATGTCAAACAATGGTTGCCCTCACCCAATGCTTTCATCGACCAGCAACTGCCATCTTCCGTGGTATCCCACCTAGTGGCCTCGCTGCCGGGAGCCACAGAATTTCACCACGTTCGGGTGACTGGCAGCCCTGGGTCTTGATCCTGTTGCCTTCCATCTGCCTGAGAGCAGGAATTGTCACTTTTTGAGCCATTGTACCAGGTTCATCGGGACATTACAAACAAACTGTAAATAGAATTCCCTGGAGCCAAACACATCACTGCAGCCTGAATGGTGAATCTGTGCACACATGGGTAATCCGAGTGGTCTACCTCACTGGCATTGACAGGAAACATCAAACATTTCTGCCTGTTTGGACAGCTGGCTCCAACACAGCTGTACTCACTACGCCACTCTCATAGCCTTACAGCATTTCCAATCCTTCACAAAGACCCGTTCACTCTCACTGAATAAAATCTCAGCCAAAGTCGAACAGTCTTTGGCCCAGAAATATTCTTAAAATATTGAAGAGCTTCCAATTAAGTCATTTGTTGGACAGACGACCCATTTATTCCAAACCTCCAGCTGCAGATATTTTATTCAATCCAGTGCTGCCCACCCCCCTACCCCTCCCCCCCCCCACCCCCCCCACCCCCACCAACCATTCCCAGTCCGCTGAGGGACAACATTCGCACAGCCTCCTTTTGTTACATTGAGGATTTTGTTCCTCGAGTAGAGTTGGACAAAGAAAGAAAAACCTTCCCATTTCTCTCGTAACCCCAGGGAACGTCCTAAAGCCCTTTTCCTGTCAGTGGAGTGAAGTGTAGTCATTGTGTGGTAACGTAAGGAATGCTGCAGCCAATTCACACACAGCAAGATGCAACAGATAGCAAGCGTTATGAGATTGTTCTCCTTTAAGACGTAACGCTGAATTACCCCAAAGAGGAATCCCTCACCTCGTAATCTGTTAAAAATGTTTGGGAAGGTGTGAACTGTCCTGCAATAATGTTTAGTGGGTAACGAACAGAAATACCCACTTTAAAATTAGCACTTAATAATTTATTTATTTAACTAACCAGGAACTTTAACTAAACAAGTAACATCCTGAATAAAATAAGATTCTACCGGAATGCTGTTCAAATAAATACAAGGACCATTCAGTAACCAAAAAATATAATAATAGAATTCCGTCACTCTCTAAAAAAAAATACAACCAGGTTTTGTGGCTTTCAGAAACATTTGGAGTTCTTCTGTGGATTCCCTCTGGGAGTTCTTTTTGCTTTGCTACCTTTCGCTGGTTAGATGGTGCATTCTCTTAAGAGATATATGCAGCTGGCAGGGAGGAGAGCTGCTCTCTCCCTCTCGACATGAGAGGTGGCAGTTGCTAACTCCCACTTTTCCCCCCTTGCACTCTCTTTTATACCTGTGATGACCTATCAATTTTCCTACAATAGGATTGGTCTGCTCTTGTCAACAACATCAAATTTAAATCTTATAAGTTCTTGGTAGCTGAGTGCTTGCTTTAAATTGATTGAGCTAAATTCAAACAAAAACAGGTTGTCTTTGTCCAGACTACTGCTTGACTTTTTGGTACAAATGTTTCAGTCTGGGACTCTGGATGTATTTTGCATTTTAACCCTCCAAGCACTGAAACAAAACACCAGCTTTTAGAGGGACGCCGCAATGTTTTTTCTCCTCTGGCATTTTCTTTACGTGTTTTACAAACTCAACTTCGCAACACAAGGTGAGACTGAGCAGATAATCTGTTGTCTGTGATGTTGATGGAGGGAGGAATATTGGTCTGGATACCAGCGTCTCCTTTGAAATAGTGTCAAGGAGCCTGTTATTGCCACTTGAGCCTTGGCTTAAGATCTCATCCAAGAGACAGCTCCTCTGACTGTGCAGCACTCCTTTAGCACTGCACAGGAGCGTCGGTCTAGATATTCTGCACTCAAGCCTCTGAAATAGGATTTGAACCCATAACCCTCTGAGTGAGAGGAAGTGTGCCAGATGGTGACAGGTGCTGGAGACCCCGATGTGAGTGCATTGCAATGTTTAGCACTCTGGGTAACATGCTGCCTGCACAGATCAGGAATTCTGACCACTTCTGAATTCCCAGTGTTTTCTCCTCATAAAGTGAAGAAACACTCTGAAATTCCTGTTCACAGGAACATTGGAAGTGATGACTTCATCCATTGGGATGAGAAATATATTCAATTTCTCATGGGATCAATAGCAAAAACCTGTGATAGACAGCAAGACATTTTTTTTATTCATTGGACATGGGTGTCGCTGGCTGGCCAGCCTTTATTTCCCATCCCTAGTTGCCCGAGGTCGTTGAGAGTCAACCACATTGCTGTGGCTCTGGAGACACCTGTAGGCCGGACCAGGTCTTTCTCTGTGATCTTTCTCTACACCCTAGCTATGACTGTAGCACTACATTCTGCACTCTCTCCCTTCCTTCTCTATGAATGGTATGCTTTGTTTGTATAGTGCGCAAGAAACAATACTTTTCACTGTATACTAATACATGTGACAATAATAAATCAAATGGTAAGGACGGCAGATTTCCTGCTCTAAAGGACATTAGTAAACCAGATGGGTTTTTCCGACAATGGATTCATGGTCATCAGTAGATTCTTAATTCCCAGATATTTTTTATTGAATTCTACCATCTGTTGTGAGGGGATTCGAACCCGGTCCCCAGAACATTAGCTGAGCTTCTGGATTAATAGTTTAGCGATGATACCACGAGGCCATCGCCTCCCCTTGCATCCAAGGTGCTGAACAAGAACAATATCGGTGAAAAGATTTTGACCCCAAGGAGGTAATGAGCAGGATATTGAGCATCTTGAAAGGAGAAAAGTGGGTTGGACAGGCGGAGTGAGAATGTTATGGAGAGCATTTCAGAATTTGGGGCCCAGGCAGAAGAAGGCAGAGCCACTGATGATGGAACCATTAAAATCGGAGATGCTCAAAAGGCCAGAATGGAGGAACGCAGGCACCTTAGAGTCCAAAGATGTGCGGGTTAGGTTGATTGGCCATGCTAAAATTGCCCCTTAGTGTCCTGAGATGTGTAAGTTAGAGGGATTAGCGGGTAAATATGTAGGGATATGGGGGTAGGGCCTGGGTGGGATTGTGGTCGGTGCAGACTCGATGGGCCGAATGGCCTCCTTCTGCACTGTAGGGTTTCTATGATTTCTATGAGTGTTGTGGATTGAAGAATGTTACAGATATGAGGAGGTTCATGGAGGAATTTGAAAACAAGGAAGAAGATCTCAAAATTCAGGCAACGCTTGATCGGAAGCCAAAGAAGATCAAATACAAGGGAAATTAGAAATGGCAGCATAAAAGCAAAATTACTGTGGATGCTGGAATCTGAAACAGAACAGAAAATGCTGGAAAATCTCAGCAGGTCTGGCAGCATCTGTGGAGAGAGAATAGAGCCAACGCTTCAAGTCTGGATGAACTGGCAGCTCTGACGAAGGGGTAGGATGAGTAGAACGGCCTTCATACAACATGAGTTATTGTGATCTGGAAGGTTCTGCCTGATAGTCTGGTGGAAGCAGGTTCAACAGTAACTTTGGAAAGAAGGATTGGATGAGTACTTGAAAGGAAAAAAATTGCAGAATGATTGGGAGTGGCAGGGCGGGCGGGGGGTTGCGGGGGGTTGCGGGGGGTTGCGGGGGGTGAGGGGGGCGGGTGGGGGGTTGGGCGGGGGGGTGGGGGGCGTTGTGGGGGGGAGGGTGAAATTGTGACTAATATGAGCCTAAGAGGTAAAACATTTACTTGTTGCACCTGTCCAAAACCAGTGAAGACTGGAACCATTGCTCAGAGGAGAGAGGATAGGTGAGAGAGCAGGATGCTGTTGCAAAGACATTCCAATTCTCTTCCTGCACCTGGTGATGCACTCAGTCAGACTCCCATCTGTTTCCAAGACTAGTAATTCCTGGAACAGGTCACTAGTCGGTTGCCAGAGGCTTATAGTTTGATGGAAGCCACTCCACATCAAGTTTTGATTTGATTTATTATTGTCACATGTATTAGCACACAGTGAAAAATATTGTTTCTTGCGCTCTATACAGACAAAGCATACCGTTCATAGAGAAGGAAATGAGAGGGTGCAGAATGTACTGTTACAGTCATAGCTAGGGTGTAGAGAAAGATCAACTTAACATGAGGTAGGTCCATCCAAAAGTTTGACGGCAGCAGGGAAGAAACTGTTCTTGAGTCGGTTGGTACATGACCTCAGACTTCTTTTTCCCAACAGAAGAAGGTGGAAGAGAGAATGTCCGGGGTGTGTGGCTGACCAGGAGTCTCTCCCGCTCTCACCACCAGCTATTGGTATGTCTGGAAGGACTTTGCAGGTTGACATTTGACCGTGTTATTAAAGCACTTTCCTTGGGCATCAAGTCCTGGGACCCAGCGCTTCTGGCTCAAAGGTAGGGGCCCTAACCCACTGTGCCACAAGACCTCCATATTACAAAGGCATGCTTTACTTTAAGAAAGTTGTTAACAGCTGTGGAGCTGTTAACTGTCAGAAATATTCACACACTCTGCACTGGAAAATGGAAAATTTCAACATTCTGATAAAGGTGGAAGCTGGGACTGGATCAATTTAATCTGGTTAAAAATGTGGTTAATAAATGTAATTTAATATCGGGAGATTTTTGATTAATCCTTCCAGACAGTCAGGTTAGTTTGGAAAGAGGCACCGGCTTTTGAAAAATAGTTGGCAGGATTTCCTGCTTCTGTGATGTATTACTAAACAATGCAGACCAAAACAAAAAAACCCACAACTTTTATCTCAATCTGCACTCTTAGTTTATCTCAGGGAGGGGAGGGAGCTATTGGCTAAGGATGTCTGGAGTAGAGGTGAGGTTACAGGTTGGAGGGGAGTAGGAGGAGAGGTTGGGTGGGCGCAAGGGAAGGACGGGTGGGGGGGGTTATGGATAGAAATCGGCCTGCTTTCTTGTTCTGAGCCACTCATGTGGGCAATGCCAATAGGTTCGCTGTACTGATGCCAGGCCAGGGCAAGATCGAAGGCAGCCATGATATCCTTCCTGATCGCGTGGCCTGTCAACGCTACCTGGAGGCCATAGCCAAATAAACATCAATCTCTCAATGAGAGAAGAGAAAGCGGCAAAAAAAGTCACTAATTAGAGTGTCTATTTGCAGCAGGGGCAGGGAGTGTGGCAGGAAATGTCATGTGATCACCATCAAACAAGGCAATGGCCGAGTAGTATTATCGCTAGACTATTAATCCAGAAACTCAGCTCATTTTCTGGGGACCTGGGTTCGAATCCCACCACGGTAGATGGTGAAATTTGAACTTAATAAAAAATATCTGGAATTAAGAATCTACTGATGACCATTGTCGATTGTCGGAAAAACCCATCTGGTTCACTAATGTCCTTTAGGGAAGGAAATCTGCCGTCCTTACCCGGTCTGGCCTACATGTGACTCCAGAGCCACATCAATGTGGTTGACTCTCAACTGCCCTCTAAGGGCAACTAGGGATGGGCAATAAATGCTGGCCCAGCCAGCGACGCCCATGTCCCACGAACGAATAAAAAAATGCTGCCGTGGCGATCTGTGATACAATTTACATGGGAAAAAGAAGTTTGGCAACAAGGCCCCCTTTAAGGTGTGGGTTAGCATCTGATCGATACTGTTGGAGCTCTACATTGGTGTAACTGAGAGAAAAAGTGAGTGCAGAAACCTCAAACCGGCACCCTGATGAGACCACTAGGTTTCCATCAACATCCTTCGGCCCCTTGTTGTGTGTGAGATTCAATGTCAGGTGAAAAATAATACCTCTCAGTTTGATTTTTCAAAGAGGAATTTCTCCTGAGGAGGTTAATGGATAGAAGAAAGAACTAGAAGCCAAGATGATAGCGTGAGACTCTTTGGGTTGGTTTGATGTGTCCATCACCGGCACTTAGTTTTGCCAGAACCTTCCCCAGCATCTGGCAACAATAAAGAAAAGTTGTTCTCGTTTTGACTCCAACGCAGAACACCCAGGGCAATGTAAATGGATGGAGCAAACAGGATTAGTAATGTGCGTGAGAGGGAGAAATATTCTCCTGACCCTGTGGAAACATTTGTGGCCAAAAATCAGCACCCTATTAAAAAAACCCTACGACAAATAAAATACTAAAACCTGGAAAGAGAGAGAGAAAATAATAAAAGCCAAAGAAATCCCTATGCTTCTAATAAATCTTAACCCCATCGTGACCACTCCAATGCCACAGAAAATGCCCTTGAAGTGAGATTATAGAACCTGGTGTTGTGAGACTTCTTACTGTGCCCACCCCAGTCCAATGCCAGCATCTCCCCATCATGAGATTATAGACCCACTGGGTCAGGGTGAGAGCCTTGGCAAACCATATAACCAATGGTTACAGAGATAGAGGATGATGACATGGAGGGATTTGAAAACTAAGAGGGAGGGGGAGAATCTTAAGTCAAGTTGTTGCCTGGCTCGGAGTCATCCTGGGTCAGTGAGTACAGGCGAGTGGGACTCGCTGCAGAGTTTTGGATGACCTCAGGTTTACAGAGGGTGGAATACGAGAGGCCAGCTAGGAGTGTCTTGGAATAGTCACATCTCGAGGTAACAGCTGACAGCCAATGAAGTCCTTGCTAAATACAGTCACTGTCGTAATAGAGGAAACGCAACAGTCAATTTGTATACAGCAAGCTCCCACACATATCGTTGTGATAACGACCTGATATCTGAGGGATAACTATTGGCCAACACATTAGAAATAAGCCCACCCCCACCCGCTCCTCTTTGACATAGGGTGGGATTTCCAGCCATGCCTGCCCTAAGACTGGAAAATCCCACCCAAGGTTGATGGACCTTTGCATTGTCTGTCCCCGCCCACTACGATTTCCGTGACAGGCAGGATGGGAAAATTCCACCTGTAGTGTCATCGGGTGTTCATCCATAACAGGACAGGGTAGGGGGGGGGGTCTCTGTTTATAACAGGACAGGGGGGCGGGTGGCGGGTCTCAGTTCAATGTCTCATATAAAGAGAGCACCTCCAGCAATGCAGCACCCCTCAGTACCACAATGCAATGTTAGCCTTGGTCTTTGGCGGGATGTTCCTGCCTTGCCAAGGCAGCAACATTCTGCCACCTGAGGTCAACGGACCTTTGCACGGTCCGTGTCCCGCCCGTTACAATTCCCGTGGGGGGCACGACAGGAAAATTCCGCAGTTTGTGTTCAACTCTCTCTCTCTCTCTCTCTTTCTCTCGAGGGGGACTTGAACTCACAACCTTCTGACTCAGAGGTGAGAGAGTGACCAAGTGTGTCATGTCTGACACTATACAGTATGAAAGAGGATACTCCAATGAGCTTGTATTAGGCTTCACTCTGTTTTTTTTTCAAAAGATCTCACTGCTGGCAAGAGTTTGACTGGGCTAGTATATAAAATGTAAAGACAGGTTTTGTTCCTGGCTCTGAGTGATCTATTTATATCAGGCAAGGGAGAGTGCAGTGTTATGCCAAGCACAAGTTATTTTCATCAACATCCAGCTTGTGTTTTCTCATTGAATTCTCTATCTGTGTTATATCATTCCCAGATTCTTTTCCCATGAACTCAGGCATCTCCCAGTTTAGCCTTACTGTTCCTCAATTCAAAATCCATTTTTTCACTAATAATTCATAGGACATAGGAGCTGGATCAGGCCATTTGGCCCATTTCTGCCACCCAGTAAGGTCTTTGATCGCAACTTCCATTTCCCACATTATCTCCATCTCCCTTGATTAGAATCCAAAAATCATTTGATTTCTATCTTGGACATATTCAATGATTGAGCACCCACAGCCTCTGGAATGGAGAATTCCAAAGATTCACCGCCCTCCGAGTGCGTTTTGAAATGGCCAAACCCTTACCTGACACCATAACCTCCTTATCTCCAAGGGCAAACTAGCCTCTCAGTATCTACCCCAGTATAACTCTCCCAGAGATTTGATCATCGCTTCCAAAGAACAAAGAACAGTACAGCACAGGAACAGGCCCTTTGGCCCACCAAGCCTGTGCTGACTAAACTTTTGCCTCCACACAGTCCGTATCCCTCCATTCCCTGTCTATTCATGTATCTGTCAAGATGCCTCTTAAACGTTGCTATTGTACCTACTTCTACCACCTCCTCTGGCAGCGCATTCCAGGCAATTACCACCCTCCGTGTAAAGAACATAAGAACATAAGAACTAGGAGCAGTAGTAGGCCATCTGGCCCCTCGAGCCTGCTCCGCCATTCAATAAGATCATGGCTGATCTTTTCGTGGACTCAGCTCCACTTACCCGCCCGCTCACCATAACCCTTAATTCCTTTACTGTTCAAAAATGTATCTATCCTTGCCTCAAAAGCATTCAATGAGGTAGCCTCAACTGCTTCACTGGGCAGGGAATTCCACAGATTCACAATCCTTTGCGTGAAGAAGTTCCTCCTCAACTCAGTCCTAAATCTGCTCCCCCTTATTTTGAGGCCATGCCCCCTAGTTCTAGTTTCACCCACCAGTGGAAACAACTTCCCTGCTTCTATCTTATCTATTCCCTTCATAATCTTATATGTTTCTATAAGATCTCCTCTCATTCATCTGCCTCTCACATCTCCTTTAAACTTTTCCCCTTTTACCTTAAATCTATGTGCCCCAGTAATTGACATTTCTATCCTGGGAAAAAGACTCCGACTGTCCATTCTATCCACGCCTCTCATAATCTTGTAGATTTCTATCAGGTCGCCCCTCACCTCCGATGTTCAAGTGAAAACAAACCAAGTTTGTCCAATCTCTCCTTATAGCTAATCCCCTTCAAACCAGGCAACATCCTGGTAAATCTTTTCTGTACCCTTTCCAAAGCCTCCACATCCTTTTGGTAGTGTGGCGACCAGAACTGTACATAATATTCCTAACTAAAGTCCTATACAGATGCAGCATGACTTGCTAATTTTATACTCTAATGCTCCATAATCTATCAATATCACATCTCCCTTTGCAAAACTTGGCATTCTAGAAATGTCAACAGCCCAATCGCACTCCATCAACATTATCTTTCATCTTCTTAAGATCATAGAATCCCTACAATGCAGAAGGAGGCTGTGGTAAACCACTGTTAAGCTTATTGCCTGTGTGTGTGTGTGACATGCCTGGGCATGCCCCTGCCGGCCCTGCCTGAGACTCCTCCCCCACTGGTCCAGGTATAAAGGTGACAGCTCCCCACCCCCCTGCCTCAGTCTGGACCAGTTCATCAGCATGGGTGTGCTCCAAGTCTTTTGCGAATAAAAGCCTATTTGTTCTTGCATACAAACTAGTCTTTGCTTGATTGATAGTGCATCAGAGGCCATTTGGCCCATGGAGTCTGCACCAACTTTCCGACAGACCATTTTACCCAGGCCCACCACTTACCTCACAACCCCATGGATTTACCCCACCAATCCATCTAATCTACACACCTTTTGATATTAAGGGGCAATTTAGCATGGTCAGTCCCCCAACCTACACATCTTGGGAAACTAAGGGACAATTTAGCATGGCCAATCCACCTGACCTGCCCATCTTTGGACTGTGGGACGAAACAGGAGCTCCCGAAGGAAACCCATGCAGACACGGGAAGAATATGCAGATTCCACACAGACAGTGACCCGAGCCGGGAACTGAACCAGGGTCCCTGGTGCTGTGAGGCAGCAGTGCTAACCACTGTGCCACCGTGCTGCCCCTTCAAACTTTCATCATATTCTGGAATTGTCCAGGACAATGTCAGCGTGCCTGCCTCCACCACCCTACTTGGCAGCGCATTCCAGGCCCCCACCACCCTCTGTGTAAAAAACATCCCTCTGATATCTGAGTTATACTTCGCCCCTCTCAGCTTGAGCCCGTGACCCCTCGTGATCGTCACCTCCGACCTGGGAAAAAGCTTCCCACTGTTCACCCTATCTATACCCTTCATAATCTTGTACACCTCTATTAGACCTCCCCTCATTCTCCGTCTTTCCAAGTGCCATCCAAAAAAAGGTCATTCCACACATCCACGAGACTGAAATCCAGTTATGGAGAAGCATAATGTACTGTCCCAGTGTGACAATTAGCATTTCCCGAATCTGTCACTTTGTGGCATCTCTAAGCAAAATTGCCACTGTTGAGTTCTTTTGTTTTGCAGAACCCACCTCACGCACAAGTCTTGTAGCCTGCAGAGAGAGGAGACTATCAAGCTTAAAGTTTATTGATTTGTGTCACAAGTAGTCTCACATTAACACTGCAATGACGTTGTTGTGAAAATCCCCTTGTCGCCACACTCCGGCGTCTGTTTGGGTACACTGAGGGAGAATTTAGCACAGCCAATGCACCCTTACCAGCACATCTTTCGGACTGTGGGAGGAAACCGGAGCACCCGGAGGAAACGCACGCAGACCCAGGGAGAACGTGCAGACTCCACACAGACAGTGACCCAAACCGGGAATTGAACCCAGATCCCTGGTGCTGTGAGGCAGCAGCGCTAACCACTGTGCCACCGTGCTGCCCATCTAGGTTAACATTCATGACCTGGAGATAAATTCAAACACTGTCGCGCACTCCACTGATAGCAACTGATATCCCTCTTCAGATTAACCTTCCTACCAGTAAAACCTGAAAAGGTTAAGTCAAAGTGATCGATATTTATCGGGGCTAAGCTGTGAGTGATTCCGGTCGATGTCCAATTTTGTCAGCACAGTGTTAATCTTCAATCCTCGCCGTTGAACATTCCTTAAGTTCATTAATTTCAAACAGTGCAAGAGAGCATATAAACTAGCTTCTGTTGAATAAATGTGTATATATAATTTATACATAAAACCGATAGGCACTGGAGTTTAGAATAACGAGAGGTGACCTTTGTCAAACACAGAGGACTCTGAAGGGGGGAGAGAGAGGGTGTTTCCTCTTAGTGAGGAAGTCCAGAACCAGGGACACAGTTTAAAAATAAGTGCGGTGGGGTGGGGGGCATTCTCTCATCCCGCTGCGCTGATTTTTTAGTGCAGTGAGCGGGAGATTCTAGCAGAGGCCAATTTGCCAAATTTGCACTGGGCATCCAGCCTTCTGCGCGTCTCCCAACGCCAGATAACCGGTGCCGCCATCTCGGCGCAGGAAATTGGTGTGGAGCTGCGTTATATATGCAGACAATGATTATAATATAATTTAAATATAATTAGTGGGCCCAGGATTGGCGTCTCCAGGCCCGCTAGCCTCTCCCCCCACCTCGCCTCCCCCAGGTTCACTCCAGCGGTGTTTGCCCGACCCCACTGGAGTGAAGGGGGGGCATTCGAGGCCCCCCAGAGGGTTGTGTGCCAGGGGGAGGGGTACCTCCTTGGCAGTGTCAGGCTGGGCCCTCTGGCACTGCCCAAGGGGCTAAAGTACCAATGCCCAGGGGACACCCTGGCACCGCCCATTGGTCATGGGGCAATGCCAAGGGGAAGGGCCTGTGGGGCCTCATGGGGGTGGGGCATTTGTGGAGGGGGCAATCAGTGAGGGTGAGGAGTCTCGCTGCACCTCTGCAGTCAGGATTGGTGGGGGAGAGAGGTAGGGAGGGAGGCCAATGATCGGGCCAATGACTGGGGTGGGGGGTTGGGGGAGTGGTGGTTAGGGCTGCGAGGGAGGCGGGGGCTTGAGGCTAGCCTGGACGTGTTCAGGAGACCAGTGACCAGGCCATGGGCGGGTGGTGAGAGGGCCAGCATTGCGGGGGACACAGGGCTGGCCAGCGATCGGAAAGCCGGCAGTGTGGGTCCACTGCGCATGCGCTGATCTTGGCGCTGACAGCTCTGCTGCCGGCCTCTCCATGGGGAATAGAGTGATTCAGGCTGAGACTCTCTGCAGTGCACAGAGTGTGGGAGATTCATTCTGAAAATCCCGCTGAAAAAAACCAGCGGGATTTACTCCGGTTTTCACACAAACTCGACACTTAGAATTTTTTTGGGAGAATCACCCCCAAGGGGTCTCCTATTTGAGGTGGAGAGAGGAGGAATTTCTTCTCTCAGTGATGGCCAAGGGAATGTAAAGGCAAAGTCGCCATCGTCCCAGAGTACCATAGGCTGCTGTCCCCTATGAGGGGGAGAGCTGACTGGTGGTGATTTAACCTGAGGGTCACCACACCTCACCACAGAACAAAGAGATCGAGGGGTACAGGTTCATGGCTCCTTGAAAGTGGAGTCACAGGTGGACAGAATGGAGAAGAAGGCATTCGGCATGCTTGGTTTCATCGGTCAGAACATTGAATACAGGAGTTGGGACGTCTTGTTGAAGTTGTACAAGACATTGGTAAGGTCATACTTGGAATACTGTGTACAATTCTGGTCACCCTATTATGGAAAGAATATTATTAAACTAGAAAGAGTGCAGAAAAGATTTACTAGGATGCTACTGGGCTTGATGGTTTGAGTTATAAGGAGAGGCTGGATAGACTGGGACTTTTTTCTCTGGAGCGTAGAAGGCTTAGAGGTGATCTTATAGAGGTCTATAAAATTATGAGGGGCATAGATCAGCTAGATAGTCAACCTTTTCCCAAAGGTAGGGGAGTCTAAAACTAGAGGGCATAGGTTTAAGGTGAGAGGGGAGAGATACAAAAGTGTCCAGAGGGGCAATTGTTTCACTCAGAGGGTGGTGAGTGTCTGGAACAAGCTGCCAGAGGTAGTAGTAGAGGCGGGTACAATTTTGTCTTTTAAAAAGCATTTAGAGAGTTACATGGGTACGATGTGTATAGAGGGATATGGGCCAAATGCGGGCAATTGGGACTAGCTTAGGGGTTAAAAAAAGGGCGGCATGGACAAGTTGGTCCAAAGTGCCTGTTTCCATGCTGTAAACCTCTATGACTCTATAACCAACTGAGCTAACTGACCCCCAGAGTTTGTGTATAGGACAATGAGGAGTCAGAGGTTATGGGGAACAGGAAGGAGAGTGGTGTGGAGGCCGGGGTCAGATCAGCTGTGACCTTACTGAATGGCGGAGCGGGCTCAAGGGCTGATCGCCTCTTTCTGCTCCTAGTTCTTACGTTCTTATCCTCTAAAGAGACACTTTTCATTCAAAAATATGCCATCATGTGACTCTAAACACAAACTATGAGACAAATCAAATTCACATACATCACGGATTCACATTATTATGACAATTTTCACTCCAACACAAAGCTTTAACCCTTTTCATTTCTTTACGAAAGAAAGATAAATTGTTGGTTTCTTGTCGGTCAAGGCAGTGTAGGAGTCAGCCTGACAGGCGGTGCTATCAACCTACTCTCTGTAACCTGCCCTTATCCAAAACTCTGCTACCTGCCACCATGTCCCCTTCACCAATCACCCCTCCCTTCGCAGGCCTCCTCCCCGCCCAGCAACGCCTGAGTTTTAAAATTCTCATCTCTATTTTCCAATAATTCTCGGTCCTCCCTGCCTCTGTAATCCCCTTCCTGCCCCCACAGTTCCTCCGAGATCTCTGCCCTCCACCAATTCTGGCCTCTTACCCACCACAATTTCAATCACTCCACTATTGGTGGCCGTGCCTTCAGCTGCCTGAGCCCTGAGCTCTGGAATTGCCTCCCTAAACTTCTCCGCCTCCTTCCTCACTCCCGCCCCTCCCCCCATCTAAAATGCTCCTTAAGACCTACTTCTGTGATCAAGCTTGGTGCCCTCCGTCTTAATACAGCCTTACACAACTCAGTGTCAAATTATTTTTGCAGCACGCCAGTGTGGCACTTTGGGAGATTTTACAGATAGAATCTGTTTATATTTTTTCCAGCCAGCACTGCCTTCCTACACTCACTGGACTTAATCCCGCATTGCTCCAGAAACCCATTTGGGTTGTAGTCAGCCCACCAACATCTCTACTCTCTCAGGAGGCTAAGGAAATTTGGCATGTCAGCTAAGACTCTCACCAACTTTTACAGATGCACCATAGAAAGCATTCTTTCTAGCTGTATCACAGCTTGGTATGGGCTCCTGCTCTGCCCAAGACCGCAAGGAACTACAAAGAGTTGTGAACGTAGCCCAATCCATCACTCAAACCAGCCTCCCATCCACTGACTCTGTCTACACTTCCCGCTGCCTTGGAAAAGCAGCCAGCATAATCAAGGACTCCACGCACCCCGGACATTCTCTCTTCCCCTTTGTTCCGTCAGGAAAAAGATACAAAAGTCTGAGGTCACGTACCAGCCGACTCAAGAACAGCTGCTTCCCTACTGCTGTCAGACTTTTGAATGGACCTACCTTGCATTAAGTTGATCTTTCTCTACACACTCACTATAACTCCTTTCCTTCTCTATGAATGGTTTGCTTTGGTTTGCGTACAAGAAACAATATTTTCAGTGTATATTAATGCATGTGACAATAATGCATCAAATCAAATCAAAATCATGCTCTCCTTTCTGTGGACAATGTGAGACAGCTATTGTTCTGGTTTTTCCTGAAATATTGATGATTCTACCAGTGCTACTTCCTGGTCTGAACCCAAACTGGAACATACCATCAACTTTCTTTCCAATTTGCACCTTCTCATTTTCAGATGGTCACCTCCAACTCTTCCCCTTCCTTGTGGCTTCTCTATCTCATTTCTGGGCTTAGAACATTCAATATAGACCCACTGATCCACACTCATCACCGCATCGAACACAATTCCTCCCTGCCAGTTCCCTGCAAAGATTTGATTCCAATTTCCCTCTCATCCCTCTCTGTCAGATCTTCCATACTGGTGTTTTTTTTCATTCATTTGTAGGACATGGGCGTCGCTGGCTGGCCAGCATTTATTGCCCATCCCTGATTGCCAGAGGGCAGTTGAGAGTCAACCACATTGCTGTGGCTCTGGAGTCACATGTAGGCCAGACCGGGTAAGGACGGCAGATTTCCTTCCCTGAAGGACATTAGAACAAAGAACAAAGAAAAGTACAGCACAGGAACAGGCCCTTCGGCCCTCCAAGCCTGTGCCAATCATGATGCCCAAACGAAACTAAAAAAAACTTTCTGCCCTTAATTGGGCCATGCCCTTCTATTCCTTCCCTATTCATGGACCCATCCAGATGCCTCTTAAATGTTATTAATGTGCCTGCTTCCACCACCTCCTCTGGCAGCGCGTTCCAGGCACCCACCGCTCTCTGCGTGAAAAACTTCCCCCGCACATCTCCCTTAAACTTTTCCCCTCTCACCTTGAACCTGTGCTTCTTGTAATTGACATTTCCACCCTGGGAAAAAGGCCTCTGACTATCCACCCTATCTATGCCTTTTATCATTTTGTAGACCTCTTTCAGATCTCCCCTCAGCCTCCATCTTTCCAGTGAAAACAAATTCTAGTTTATCCTAGTTTAGTGAACCAGATGGGTTTTTCCCACAATCGACAATGGTTTCATGGTCATCAGTAAGGACATAAGAACATAAGAAATAGGAGCAGGAGTAGGCCATCTAGCCCCTCGAGCCTGCCCCGCCATTCAATAAGATCATGGCTGATCTGAAGTGGATCAGTTCCACTTACCCGCCTGATCCCTATAACCCCTAATTCCCTTACCGATCAGGAATCCATCTATCCGTGATTTAAACATATTCAACAAGGTTGCCTCCACCACTTCAGTGGGCAGAGAATTCCAGAGATTCACCACCCTCTGAGAGAAGAAGTTCCTCCTCAACTCTGTCCTAAACTGACCCCCCTTTATTTTGAGGCTGTGCCCTCTAGTTCTAGCTTCCTTTCTAAGTAGATTCTTAATTCCAGATATTTTTTATTGAATTCAAATTCCACCATCTGCCGTGGCGGGATTCGAAACTGGGTCCCCAGAACATGAGCTGAGTTTCTGGATTAAAAAATTAAAGTTTATTTATTAGTCACAAATAGGCTTAGATTAACACTGCAATGAAGCCACTGTGTTTGGGTACACTGAGGAAGAATTTAACATGGCCAATCCACCTAACCCACACATCTTTGGAGTGTGGGAGGAAACCAGAGCACCCGGAGGAAACCCATGCAGATACGGGGAGAATGTGCAAACTCCACACTGACAGTGACCCGAGGCCGGGAATTGAACCTGGGTCCCTGGCGCTATGAGGCAGCAGTGCTAACTGAAACACAACGTACTGTCCCAATGTGACAATTAGCATTTTCCGAATCTGTCACTTTGTGGCATCTCTAAGCAAAATTGCCACTGTTGCATTCTTGAGCCTTGCAGAACCCACCTCACGCACAAGTCTTGTAGCCTGCAGAAAGAGAAGACTATCAAGTTTAAAGTTTATTTATTAGTGTCACAAGTAGGCTGACATTAACACTGCAATGAAAATCCCCGAGTCACCACACTCGGGCGCCTTTTTGGGTTCACTGAAGGAGAATTTAACATGGCCAATGCACCTAACCAGCACATCTTTCAGAATGTGGGAGGAAACCGGAGCACCCGGAGGAAACCCACGCAGACACGGGGAGAATGTGCAGATTCCACACAGACAGCGACCCAAGCTGGGAATCAAACCTGGGTCCCTGGCGCTGTGAGGCAGCTGTGCTAACCACTGTGCCGCCGTGCCTCGCCAATAATACCACTAGGCCATCATCTCCTCATTGCTTCTGATATATCTTTTCCTCAACAGAGGCCTCCTCCCTCTTCATATTTAACAAAGCCTTCGACCGCCTTCTTTCCCTCAATCACGGCCAAACCATGGGATGGAGATTCCATCTGCTTCTTTTGCTCAGGGAGTGATGGACTGCAATGCTGACTGTGACTATTATTCTGCAATAGGGGGAAATATTGGCAGGTTCTGGGTCACTGAGACAAATCGCAACTTGCCTTGGGTGGGATGAGTTCTGCACATGCTCTGTCGATACCTTCAATAGAACGAGACAGGGTCACCTCAAACCCCCTGAGGGCCACTTCACATTGTGCAGTGTCCTGATCGAAAGTCTCTGTGTATATCCTCACTGCATAGCTAATGGGTAAACGTCCATCATGGGTTATCACCACACAATCATAATCTCACTGGATCAATGATCTGGGCACAGGAGATCAAATCTCACCACGGCAACTGGGGAATTCAAATTTGGTTAATTAATAAATTCTGGATTTGAAAGGTGAGTATCAGGAATGGTGATCGTAAAACAACTAGAGTGTTGCAAAAACACAGCTAGGTCACTGATACCCTGAATCATAGAATACCTATAGTGCAGGAGGAGGCCATTCGGCCCAATGAGCCTGCACTGCCAACATTCCATCCTAGGCCCTATCCCTGTAACCCCATGTATTTACCCTGCTAGTCCCCCTGACACTAAGGGGCAATTTAGCATGGCCAATCCCCTAACCTGCACATCTTTGGACACTAAGGGACAATTTACCATGGCCAATCCCCCTAACCTGCACATCTTTGGGCACTAAGGGGCAATTTAGCATGGCCAATCCCCCTAACCTGCACATCTTTGGACACTAAGGGGCAATTTAGCATGGCCAATCCACCTAACCTCCACATCTTTGGACACTAGGTCCAAAGATGTGCGGGTTCCCCCAGTCCAAAGATGCGCGGGTTAGGTTGATTGGCCATGCTAATAATTGCCCTTAGCATAGGTTAGAGGGATTAGTGAGTAAATATGTAGGGATATGGGGATAGGGCCTGGGTGGGATTGTGGTTGGTGCAGACTCGATGGGCTGAATGGCCTCTTTCTGTACTGTAGGGTTTCTATGATTTCTATGACTAAGGGGCAATTTAGTATGGCCAATCCACCTAACTCGGCATCTTTGGACTGTGGGAGGAAACCGGAGCACCCGGAGGAAACCCACGCAGACACGGGGAGAATGTGCAAACTCCACACTGACTGTGACCCAAGCCGGGAGTCGAACCCGGGTCCATGGTGCTGTGAGGCAGCAGCGCTAAGCACTGTGCCACTGTGCCGCCTATGTAAATCTGCCATCCTTAACCAATCTGCCTATAAGTGACTCCAGAACCATAGCAGTGTGGCTGACAGTTTCCCCTGAAATGGCTGAAGGAGCAAGTCATTCAGTCGCGTGATGGACTACGATAAACACCATTCAGCAAGCTGCAGTACAAGATGATGGCTGACCTCTCCCATCTGCAGCTGGGAGCAACACATGCTGGTCTTGCGCACTCCAGGATGGAAACAAAGCTTCCCGATATTTGCGTTCTACATTGACAGCGTCATCCAGAGAGGAACAAGGATGATGGAGATGGACACATGTGTGCGGAACTTGGCAATTGATATTCTCCGCTATTGATAGCCAAGTTCCGCACACATGAGGACGGCCTCAACCGGGATCTTGGGTTCATGTCACACTATCTGTAACCCCCACGACTTGCCTGGGCTTGCAAAATCTCCCTAACTGTCCTGGCTGGAGACAATACACATCTCTTTAACCTGTGCTTAACGCTCTCTCCACTCACATTGTCTGTACCTTTAAGACTTGATTACCTGTAAAGACTCGCATTCCAATCATTATCTTGTAATTGAGTTTGTGTCTTTATATGCCCTGTTTGTGAACAGAACTCTTCACACACCTGGTGAAGGAGCAGCGCTCCAAAAGCTCATGCTGCCAAATAAATCTTTTGGGCTTTAACCTGGTGTTGTGAGACTACTTACTGTACCCACCCCTGTCCAACGCCGGCAACCCCACATGATGGGGATGGACCGCAGGAAAGTCACAGTGATGTACCTCACGTCTATATGATGTTGGATCAAAACTCACTGATGGAGTAACAACGTGGAAGGAACTTTGCCCTTCCACCTCTGACCTTGGAGTGGGCAGTGCAGCCAAAGGCATTCTTCATATCTGTAATAATATGAAGGCAAAATACTGCGGATACTGGAATCTGAAACAAAAACAGAAAAGCTCAGCAATTCTGACAGCATCTGTGGAGAGAGAATCGAATCACAGAATCCCTACAGTGCAGAAAGAGGCCATTCGGCCCATCGGGTCTGCACCAACAACAATCCCACTCAGCCCCTATCCTCGTAGCCCCACGTATTTACCCTGCTAATCCCCCCGACTCTAAGGGACAATTTAGCATGGCCAATGAACCTAACCTGCATATCTTTGGAGTGTGGGAGGAAACCGGAGCACCCGGAGGAAACCCACGCAGACACGGGGAGAACGTGCAAACTCCACACAGACAGTGACCCAAGCTGGGAATTGAACCCGGCACAGTAAAAAGTCTCACAACACCAGGTTAAAGTCCAACAGGTTTATTTGGTAGCACAAGCTTTCGGAGCGTTGCTCCTTCTTCAGATGAGTGAAGAGTTGTGTTCACAAGCGGCAGACATAGACACAAACTCAACTTACAAGATAATGGTTGGAATGTGAGTTTTTATAGGTAATCAAGTCTTAAAGGTACAGACAATGTGAGTGGAGAGAGGGTTAAGCACAGGTTAAAGAGATGTGTATTGTCTCCAGCCAGGACAGTTAGTGAGATTTTGCAAGCCCAGGCAAGTCGTGGGGGTAACAGATAGTGTGACATGAACCCAAGATCCCGGTTTAGGCCGTCCTCATGTGTGCGGAACTTGGCTATCGCCTTGGAGAACGCTTACCCGAAGATCAGAGTCCGAATGCCCGTGACCGCTGAAGTGTTCTCCAACAGGAAAAGAACACTCTTGCCTGGTGATTGTCGAGCAGTGTTCATTCATGCGATTAGGCAAGAATTTATGATGCGATTAGGCAAGAATTAGGGGGCATAAGATGGGAACAGAAACTGTCAGGGAAAGGCACTGATGAAAAGTGGAACTTTTTCAAGGAACAAACACTGGGTGTCCTTGATAGGTATGTCCCTGTCAGGCAGGGAGGAAATGGCCGAGTGAGGGAACCGTGGTTCACAAAAGAGGTGGAATGTCTTGTGAAAAGGAAGAGGGAAGCTTATGTAGGGATGAGGAAACAAGGTTCAGATGGCTCGACTGAGGGTTACAAGTTAGCAAGGAACGAGCTGAAAAAGGGGCTGAGGAGAGCTAGGAGGGGACATGAGAAGTCCTTGTCGGGTCGGATCAAGGAAAACCCCAAGGCTTTTTACTCTTATGTGAGGAATAAAAGAATGACCAGGGTGAGGTTAGGGCCGGTCAAGGACAGTGGTGGGAACTTGTGTATGGAATCAGTGGAGATAGGCGAGGTGATGAATGAATACTTTTCTTCAGTGTTCACCAAGGAGAGGGGCCATGTTTTTCAGGAAGAGAAGGTGTTACAGGCTAATAGGCTGGAGGAAATAGATGTTCGGAGGGAGGATGTCTTGGCAGTTTTGAATAAACTGAAGGTCGATAAGTCCCCTGGGCCTGATGAAATGTATCCTAGGATTCTTTGGGAGGCGAGGGATGAGATTGCAGAGCCTTTGGCTTTGATCTTTGGGTCCTCGCTGTCCACGGGGATGGTGCCGGAGGACTGGAGAGTGGCGAATGTTGTTCCTCTGTTTAAGAAAGGGAATAGAAATGACCCTGGTAATTATAGACCGGTTAGTCTGACTTCGGTGGTTGGTAAATTGATGGAAAAGGTCCTTAGGGATGGGATTTACGACCATTTAGAAAGATGCGGATTAATCCGGGATAGTCAGCACGGATTTGTGAAGGGCAAATCGTGCCTCACAAATTTGATAGAATTTTTTGAGGAGGTAACTAGGTGTGTTGATGAAGGTAGGGCGGTTGATGTCATATACATGGATTTTAGTAAGGCGTTTGATAAGGTCCCCCATGGTCGGCTTATGATGAAAGTAAGGAGGTGTGGGATAGAGGGAAAGTTGGCCGATTGGATAGGTAACTGGCTGTCTGATCGAAGACAGAGGGTGGTGGTGGATGGAAAATTTTCAGACTGGAGGCAGGTTGCTAGCGGAGTGCCGCAGGGATCGGTGCTTGGTCCTCTGCTCTTTGTGATTTTTATTAATGACTTAGAGGAGGGGGCTGAAGGGTGGATCAGTAAATTTGCTGATGACACCAAGATTGGTGGAGTAGTGGATGAGGTGGAGGGCTGTTGTAGGCTGCAAAGAGACATAGATAGAATGCAAAGCTGGGCTGAAAAATGGCAAGTGGAGTTTAACCCTGATAAATGTGAGGTGATTCATTTTGGTAGGACAAATTTAAATGTGGATTACAGGGTCAAAGGTAGGGTTCTGAAGACTGTGGAGGAACAGAGAGATCTTGGGGTCCATATCCACAGATCTCTAAAGGTTGCCACTCAAGTGGATAGAGCTGTGAAGAAGGCATATAGTGTGTTAGCTTTTATTAACAGGGGGTTGGAGTTTAAGAGCCGTGGGGTTATGCTGCAACTGTACAGGACCTTGGTGAGACCGCATTTGGAATATTGCGTGCAGTTCTGGTCACCTCACTATAAGAAGGATGTGGAAGCGCTGGAAAGAGTGCAGAGGAGATTTACCAGGATGCTGCCTGGTTTGGAGTGTCGGTCTTATGAGGAAAGGTTGAGGGAGCTGGGGCTGTTCTCTCTGGAGCGGAGGAGATTGAGGGGAGACTTAATAGAGGTTTATAAAATGATGAAGGGGATAGATCGAGTGAACGTTCAAAGACTATTTCCTCGGGTGGATGGAGCTATTACGAGGGGGCATAACTATAGGGTTCATGGTGGGAGATATAGGAAGGATATCAGAGGTAGGTTCTTCACGCAGAGAGTGGTTGGGGTGTGGAATGGACTGCCTGCAGTGATAGTGGAGTCAGACACTTTAGGAACATTTAAGCGGTTATTGGATAGGCACATGGAGCACACCAGGATGGTAGGGAGTGGGATAGCTTGATCTTGGTTTCAGATGAAGGTCGGCACAACATCGTGGGCCGAAGGGCCTGTTCTGTGCTGTACTGTTCTATGTTCTATGTTCTATCCGTTGTCGCAGCGTCTGCATGGTTTCCCCAATGTACCATGCCTCGGGACATCCTTTCCTGCAGCGTATCAGGTAGACAATGTTGGCCGAGTCGCAAGAGTACGTACCATATACCTGGTGGATGGTGTTCTAACGTGAGATGATGGCATCCGTGTCGATGATCCGGCACGTCTTGCAGAGGTTGCTGTGGCAGGGATGTGTGGTGTCGTGGTCACTGTTCTCCTGAAGGCTGGGTAGTTTGCTGCAGACAATGGTCTGTTTGTGCGATTGCTTGAAGGCAAGAAGTGGGGGTGTGGGGATGGCCTTGGCGAGACGTTCGTCTTCATCGATGACATGTTTAAGGCTCCGGAGAAGATGTCATAGCTTCTCCGCTCCGGGGAAGTACTGGACGGCGAAGGGTACTCTGTCCACCGTGTCCCGTGTTTGTCTTCTGAGGAGGTCGGTGCGGTTTTTCGCTGTGACGCGTCGGAACTGTTGATCGATGACATATCTGTGAGGCAGCAGTGCTAACCACTGTGCCACTGTGCCACCAATGTTTCGAGTCTGGATGACCCTACATCAGAGTTGAGAGCAAAGAGAATCAGATAAAGTTTATATTATGAGGGTGGGGGTGGGGTGTGTGGGCGGGGTGGGGGAGGAGGGTGGGGTGTGTGGGCGGGGTGGGGGTGGGGCGGGGCGGGGGTGGGGCGGGGAGTGTGGGCAGGGTGGGGAGGGGAGTGGAATTGGACAAAGGGAATGTAAATGGGGATACAAAAGACTGCAACAAGTGTCCATTTAGTGATCAGGATGTGTGAATGGCAGAACAGAGGTACAGACAGTTAAGAGACTAGCTGAGGAATGCGGCAGTTGCCCTGAGGGTGGGGGTGGAGACAAGCCGGAGGGAGTGAGAATGGAGAAGTGGGAAAATGGAAGTGAGAATGAAGGGTGATAAAAATGGATGAATGAGACGAAAAGAAGAAATGAAATAAAATCAATAGAAATATGGTGAAGGTAGAGTTCATGCTCTGAAGTTGTTTGACTTCAGACTTCATATCTATCGATTCTAATCCCAAAAGATTTAGATTTTGAGACTCTAAAGTTGTCAAGGGGTTTGGGGAGAGTGTTGGAGTATCGCTTTAAGGTAGAGGATCATGTTGAACGGCAGAACAGGTTTGAAGGGCCGAATGGTCTTCTCCTGAACCCATTTCCAGTGTTTCTACCTTATCAGTTGTAGAAGTGGGACCGCGCTGTTCCAATCATTCAGCTCTTGGGCCGGGGAAGTTGATTCCAAGAACAATTGCTTCACTGTTTAAACATTTACTAATGCTTTAATCACCAGCTTTTGTCTCTCTGCCATGAATTTAATGGGGGCAATTAATGTGAAAATCCAGCAAGCTCTTTAAAATAACCAGGAGGTCAAGGTTGAAATGCCATGTGTGTGAGGCACAGGGAGTGATGTAATTCTGCCAGAAAGTTCTCGAGATTGGCATCTCACGGTATAGAGCTTCATCCCCCAACTCGAATGGCCAACTTGCATATAATTAATGATGCGCATCATTTTTACACCCTCAGGTTTTCAGCAGGACCTCACGCGGAGGAAACTTTGCCCTGCCCCTCTCATACCCCATCAGAACCACAACCTATTTGCTGTTTTGTGCTTGACTCACACTATCACCAATCAGGGATGTGCGGCAGTGACACTGGGTGCCAACATCGGAAAAGTGTTTATCTGTCCAATTTGGATCTTAACTGAACACCACACATGGGTGTACACACATGCACATACATACACATGCATATGCATGCATGCACACACATACACACATCCATGTGTGCATGCACACATATGCACACACATGCATGCATACATGCATGCACACACCTGCACACATATGCACACACACACATGCATACATGCATGTACACACCTGCACATATATGCACACACACGCATGAACATGCACAAGCATATACACGTATACATGCACACAGACATGATTTGATTTATTATTGTCACATGTATTAACATACAGTGAAAAGTATTGTTTCCTGTGTGCTGTACAGACAAAGCATACCGTTCATAGAGAAGGAAACGAGAGAGTGCAGAATCTAGTGTTACAGTCATAGCTAGGGTGTAGAGAAAGATCAACTTAATGCGAGGTAGGTCCATTCAAAAATCTGACAGCAGCAGGGAAGAAGCTGTTCTTGAGTCGGTTGGTACGTGACCTCAGACTTTTGTATCTTTTTCCCGACGGAAGAAGGTGGAAGAGAGAATGTCCGGGGTGCGTGGGATCCTTAATTATGCTGGCTGCTTTGCCGAGACAGCGGGAAGTGTAGACAGAGTCAGTGGATGGGAGGCTGGTTTGCGTGGTAGCCTGGGCTACATTCACAACCCTTTGTAGTTCCTTGCAGTCTTGGGCAGAGCAGGAGCCATACCAAGGGGTGGTACAACCAGAAAGAATGCTTTCTATGGTGCATCTGTAAAAGTTGGTGAAAGTTGGATCAGACATGCCAAATTTCCTTAGCCTCTCGAGAAAGTAGAAGCGTTAGGGTTAGGATTAGGGTTAGGGTTAGGGTTCGGGTTAAGGTTAGGGTTAGGGTTAGGGTTGGGGTAAGCAAAAACACATTCACATAAGAGGGACAGGACTGGGGGTTGGGGGTGCTGGGAATGGGGGTGAGGTACGATGGTGAGACAGATAAGATCCTCCTCTGATCCATCTAGCCCAGTGAGGGGTAAGCTGGGCTAGTAAGTGGACTGCATGAGTGGCCCTCCTTCATCTCAGTGAGCTGCAAGATTGAAATCAGGTCTGTTCACCAGCCATGACCCCATGAATAAGATTAAATACCTTGAATACGTGACAAATATTTCATAACAGGTTATGGAAAATGGTAAATCCTTGATCTATTAATCAAACTCTCATCAACCTCCAATGGTAAAAACAAGAAATATGTATATTGTGGACGCACGGCTCTCACTGTCAATGTTGTGAGCAACCAGCACACACTTCACTTGCTTTGTTTTATGTGTGAATCACTTCAGTCACACCAGTAGGAAAAAAACTACACGGGCGGCAATCAGCGGAATGTGGCAACCCTGCCGTGGGCAACAGTCAACAAAATGTCTTGTGGGGGCTGCATTCAGTACCCAGTCAGGCCGCATGTGGAATTTATGCCAGCTGTTCGCCTCCTGTTGTTATTTTGCCATGATTTTCTTCTCGATTTTGCTGAGTGCGGAATGCAGGGCGTTGCGAGTTAGGATTTCAGTGTCGACAGAACCAGGAGATCAGCTGAGCTCTATCAACACATCCCCATTCAACAGCCGTTCCAGACTGCTGTATTTCAGCACCTTCTCTCACACCGTTCCTGGCAGCAGCTCCACAACATTTCCTTATTAAATCTCACAAAGCAGAAGCTCCTCTCTTTGCCTCCCAGACCGGGTGAGTAGGAGTACTGTTCCCCCCACCACCAAACAGCCCCCCCCCCCCCCGACACCCCCCCCCCCCCCCACCCCCACCCCACCCACCCACCCCACCCCCCCCCCCCCAGGTTCTCAACTACCAGAGACCAGGATAGGTGCAATCCCAGAACTGTGCTCAGTTAGATGTTTAGCAGGAGATATCTACCCATGATGCATCAGAGGCAGTCAGGGATAGTATGTGGAATGGACTTCCAATTGAAGTAATTCATGCTCAGTCAATAACTCCTGTAGGAAGGAGCTAGCTAAATCCCTGGTGGCACCCCACCAAAAAAAGACCCATTTATCCCGACTCGCTGCTTCCATTGATTAACCAGTCCTCTACACAAGCAAATAAAGTACCCCGAATGGTAAAGAATCATAGAATCCCTACAGTGCAGAAGGAAGCCATTTGGCCCATCGAGTCTGTACCGACCACAATCCCACCCAGACCCTATCCCCATAAACCCATGCACTTACCCTAGTCAGTCCCCCCAACACTTGGGTCAATTTAGCGTGGCCAATCCACCTAACCAGCACATCTTTGGAGTGTGGGTGGAAACCGGAGCACCCGGAGGAAACCCACGCAGACACGGGGAGAATGTGCAAACTGCACACAGACAGTGATCCAAGCCGGGAATCGAACCCGGGTCCCTGGCGCTGTGAGGCAGCAGTGCTAACCACTGTGCTACCGTGCTGCCCCGCTATACTGACATTGCTTGGACCCTCACCAAGGGCAGAATCTCCTGCTCTGTATCGGCAGGAAGTGTGAGTGATTCCCACAGTGGAGGAAAGGGATGTCTGAACGTGTAGGGTCTTGCACTGTTAGGCTCAATACTTACATCCCCACATGATCTGTGGGGAATCTCACGGAGAGGGCAATCAGGAAACCAGCCTCCACCCCATTACCTCAAGGTCTCAGCTGTCTGGGGGTCACATTTAATGAGCCCCTGGACAGCCAGCCTCCCTTCCCTCCTCAGCCTGCCTCCCAGTTCCCTTCCACTCTACCCCCACCTCTTCCAGCCCTCACGCAGCTTGTGCTGCCACTGCCCAGCATGAGTGGGGTTAGGAGTGGCTCCGGGAAGGAAGAGCCAGAAAGTGTTTGCCTCTTCCTCAAAGTTGTGGAGGAGGCAAAGCTTGCCAGGTGTTGAGGTGACAATCTTTGTCTGAGAGTCCATGGGGCCTATTGATCAAAGTGCAACACTTACACTAAAAAATTGGCAAGCAACGTTGCATCTGTATAGAACTTTAGTGAGGCATCATTTGGAATATTGCATACAGTTCTAGTCGCCACACTACCCGAAGGATCATAGAATCCCTACAGTGCAGAAAGAGGCCACTCAGCCCATCGAGCCTGCACCGACAACAATCCCACCCAGGCCCTATCCCTGTAACCCCACATATTTACCCCACTATGAATCCTGGGACACTAAAGGGCAATTTAGCATGGCCAATCTATCTAACCAGCACGTCTTTCGGACTGTGGGAGGAAACCGGAGCACCCGGAGGAAACCCACGCAGACACGGGGAGAGCATGCAAACTCCACACTGACAGTGACCCTAGCCGGGAGTCGAACTCGGGTCCCTGGAGCTGTGAGGCAGCAGTGCTAACCACTGTGCCACTGTACTATGGAGACTTTGAATAGGGTACAGAAAAGGTTTACCATGATGTTGCCTAGTTGAAGGGTATTAGGTAGAACAACAAAGAACAAAGAACAATACAGCACAGGAACAGGCCCTTCGGCCCTCCAAGCCCGCGCCGCTCCCTGGTCCAAACTAGACCACTCTTTTGTATCCCTCCATTCCCACTCCATTCATGTGGCTATCTGGATAAGTCTTAAACATTCCCAGTGTGCCCGCCTCCACCACCTTGCCCGGCAGCGCATTCCAGGCCCCCACCACCCTCTGTGTAAAATACGTCCTTCTGATATCCGTGTTAAACTTCCCCCCCCTCACCTTGAACCTATGACCCCTTGTGAACGTCACCACCGATCTGGGAAAAAGCTCCCCACCATTCACCCTATCTATGCCTTTCATAATTTTATACACCTCTATTAGGTCACCCCTCATCCTCCATCTTTCCAGGGAGAACAACCCCAGTTTACCCAACCTCTCCTCATGACTCCTCTCGCAACATCCTGGTAAACCTCCTCTGTACTCTCTCCAAAGCCTCCACGTCCTTCTGGTAGTGTGGCGACCAGAACTGGGCGCAGTATTCCAAATGCAGCCGAACCAACGTTCTGTACAACTGCAACATCAGACCCCAACTTTTATACTCTATGCCCCGTCCTATAAAGGCAAGCATGCCATATGCCTTATTCACTACCTTCTCTACCTATGACGTCACCTTCAAGGATCTGTGGACTTGCACACTCAGGTCCCTCTGCATAATCTACACCCTTTATGGTTCTGCCATTTATCATATAGCTCCCCCCTACGTTAGTTCGACCAAAATGCATCACTTCGCATTTATCAGGATTGAACTCCATCTGCCATTTCTTTGCCCAAATTTCCAACCTATCTATATCCTTCTGTAGCCTCTGACAATGTTCCTCACTATCTGCAAGTCCTGCCATTTTCGTGTTGTCCGCAAACTTACTGATCACCCCAGTTACACCTTCTTCCAGATCGTTTATATAAATCACAAACAGCAGAGGTCCCAATACAGAGCCCTGCGGAACACCACTAGTCACAGGCCTCCAGCCGGAAAAAGACCCTTCCACTACCACCCTCTGTCTTCTGTGACCAAGCCAGTTCTCCACCCATCTAGCCACCTCCCCCTTTATCCCATGAGATCCAACCTTTTGCACCAACCTACCATGAGGGGCTTTATCAAACGCTTTACTAAAGTCCATATAGACGACATCCACGGCTCTTCCCTCATCGACCATTCTAGTCACTTCTTCAAAAAACTCCTCCAGGTTAGTGAGGCATGACCTCCCTCTCACAAAACCATGCTGACTATCGTTAATGAGTTAATGAGATATGTGGAGAGATTGGAGAAACTTGGTTTGTTTTCACTTGAATGTCAGAGGCTGAAGGGCGACCTGATAGGAGTTTACAAAATGACGAGAGGCACGGATAGAATGAATAGTTGGAATCTTTTTCCCAGGGTAGAAATGTCAATCACTCGGGAACATAGGTTTAAGGTAAAAGGATGAAAGTTGAAAGGAGATGTGAGAGGCAGGTTCTTTACACAGAGGGTGGTAAGTGCCTGGAACGCGCTGCCAGAGGAAGTGGTAGAAGCAGATACAATAGCAACGTTTAAGAGGCATCTTGACAGATACATGAATAGGCAGCGAATAGAGGGATACGGACTGCGTTGAGGCAAAAGGTCTTTAGTTTAGAAAGGCGTTCCATGTCGGCACAGGCTTGGAGGGCCGAAGGGCCTGTTCCTGTGCTGTACTGTTCTTTGCTCTTTGTGTAACAGTGGAGGGGCTGCTCAGACAGAGCCTGTACGTGTGGGGAGGGGGTTCCAACATTTGATATTGTTTCATGGTGTGGATGATAGCGAATCAACTGTGTTTAAATGAGCGTGGAATTCCACACTCTCACAGTTCATTTGAATGGAGGCTCACTCTACATTGAGGGAGTATTGTCCCTGAACTGGGAGCACTCGCTGCTGACGTGAAAAACGGCTTCAATCTTCGCCATTCACCCTGGCGAATTCTTTGCTGTTGATAAATTGCACCAAAAATAAACTCAAATTAGTTCAGCATTGGAACCAGGAAAATTATTTCTGGAGGGAACTTGTGGGATGGTTAGAATGTATGGAGACTCCAAAGAATGATACAGCTGCCTATAGCTCCCAGTCAAACTTTGATATTTCACATTCTACGTCCACATGCAACAAAAAGCTCTCTCTTATAGACTAGACTACAGGGCTCCAAAATTAGGGTCTTATCAAGAGCTGAATAAAGATCAGGCCATTTATATTCTTCAGCCTTATCTATTTCAATCCCCATGTAAATGGCAGGCTTCAGAGATCATGGGAAAGGCAAAGATTAAAGAGAAAGAGTGAGGGAAAGAGAGAGAGAGAGAGTTATTCTCAGCAAATCGTCATTGCTGCGGGCCAAGCAATAGCCATCGATGTAAGTCTGTGTCACGTTCTGAATAATGAGGTGGATTCAGATTCGATGAATGATGTAGATCTTGCTCGTTAAGTTACACACAGGTTCTCAGACCCAAACTCCCAGACGAGGAATCGGAGAGCACTTTCAGACACACACAATCAAAGAGACCCTCAGACACAGGAGCAGAATGAGGCCACTCGGCCCATCGAGTCTGCTCCTCCATTCAATCATGGCTGATATTTTTCTCATCCCCATTCTCTTGCCTTTTCCTCGTAACTGCTGATCCCCTTATTAATCAAGAACCTATCTATCTCTGTCTTAAAGACACTCAATGACCCGGCCTCCACAGCCTTCTGCGGCAAAGAATTCCACAGATTCACCACTCTCTGGCTGGAGAAATTCCTCCTCATCTCTGTTTTAAAGGATCGTCCCGTTAGCCTGAGGTTGTGCCCTCTGGTTCTAGTTTTCCTATTAGTGGAAACATCCTCTCCACGTCCACTCTATCCAGGCCTCTCAGTATCCTGTAAGTTTCAATAAGATCCCTCCTCATCTTTCTAAACTCCTACGAGTACAGACCCAGAATCCTCAGCCGTTCCTCATACGACAAGCTCTTCATTCCAGGGATCATTCTTGTGAACCTCCTCTGGACCCTTTCCAAGGCCAGCACATCCTTCCTTTGGTATGGGGCCAAAGACTCCTCACGATACTCCAAATGGGGTCTGACCAGAGGATCAAGAGTTAATGGTTGCTGTCATCAGGAGTGAGACATTAAGTGGTTGCTAGTCCTCCTTTCGCAAGCAAGTGAAATATTGGGCCCAAACTGCAAAAAACAGACCAGTAAATTCAGGACATGGAGGGAAGCGCTGGCAGTCACTCATCTCCACAATTTGTTGCTCAGTTCATTCATTCCTATTTGCCTGGCACTGAGTGACACCTCTCACTTCATTATTAAGATATTCCTTAATTTGCATTAACTTTGTCCATTACCTTCAATCTCTTAATTGCTAGGTGATTGCATTTGGCATTTTGGTCGATCAAACCAGGGCAGGACTGACTCAGATAATGGTAAGGCGATGGGGAGAGTTATAGAACAAAGAGACCTAGGGGTACAGGCTCATAGCTCCTTGAAAGGGGAGTCACAGGTGGACAGAGTGGTGAAGAAGGCATTCAGCATGCTTGGTTTCTTCGGTCAGAACATTGAATACAGGAGTTGGGGGTCTGACCAGAGCCTTATACAGCCTCAGAAGTACATCCCTGCATATCTTACCTTAGATACCTAATGGTATTTTCTACCAAATAAACCTGTTGGACTTTAACCTGGTGTTGTTAAAACTCTTACTGTATCTTACCTTAGATACAGGGACCAAAACTGTTCACAATATTCAGGTGTAACTTATGTTAACTAAGCTATAAACATTGGCCCATACGCCAGGAAGAACCATAGGAAGGGTTGCAGCATAGAAGGAGTCCATTCAGCCCATCTTGTCTATGCCAGTGCGAGGACACCCAGGTGCCCTTTCTAATCCCACCTTCCTGCATCCGGCCCATAGCCTGTAGTTTACAGCACTTAAGGTGCAGATCCAGGTACTTTTTAAAAGAGGTTAGTGTCTCTGAATCCACCACCAACTCAGGCAGTGAATTCCAGACACCCACCACCCTCTGTGTAAAAATACTCTTCCTCACGTCCCCCCTACACTTACTGCCAATTATCTTGAATCATGTTCTCTGGTTCCAGAATTCTCCACCGAGGGAAACAATTCTGTCCTGTCCACTCTCTCTCTTCCCCCTCCTAATTCTGTGCACCTCAATCAAGTCAGCCCTCAGCTTTCTTTGTTCCAAGGAAAATAACCCCAACCTCTCCAATCTCTCCTCATAGCTACAGAACTCCTTACTTTTCTTCCCAAGGTCCTATTGGATCTCGTGTGAAAAAACTGACAGGGCCTCAATTTTAAGTTTCTGCTGAAAGGTGACACAAGGGAAGTGCGGGTGTTCCAATAGAGTGCCAACCTGGACTTTGCTACCAAGTGTCTGGAGTGAGAGTTAATCCCACAATCTCCTGACTTGGAGCCTAGAATGCCAACCATCTGTAGGCCCGGTTTTGAAGGAAGATCAGGACGCGAGTGAGGTACCTGGCTGCTGTCGCCTCTACTGAATGATATCAATCAGGTGGGGGGTGGTGGGGGGGGGGGGGGGGGGGGGGGAGGGAGAAGGGAGGGGTAAGGGGGGGGAAACTGTAGACGCAATTGGAGGAGAACATTTTGGTAGGCCCCCAGATTGATAAGGGGGTGTGGGGGAAGCTGGGGTATTCCATAGAATTGTAGAACCTTTCACTGTCTTTGACCACGATGATAGAATCCTTGCAGTGCCAAAGGAGGCCATTCGGCCCATCAAGTCTGCGCTGACCACAATCCCACATAGGCCCTATTCTCGTAGCCCCACATATTTACCCTGCTAATCCCTCTAACACACACATCCCGGCATACTTTAGCATGTCCAATGCACCCTAACCCACACATCTTTGGACTGTGGGAGGAAACCGGGGCACCCGGAGGAAACCCACGCAGACACGGGGAGAACGTGCAAACTCCACACAGACAGTGACCCAAGCCGGGAATCGAACCCGGGTCCCTGGCGCTGTGAGGCTGCAGTGCTAACCACTGTGCCACCGTGCCGCCCCATCATAGATACTCACTTCTGCACATTTGCTAAGCGGCAAATTGAACTGTGGTCACCTCCCCACTGAAGGATTAAGTCAGCGTCATAGCCTTCTGTACTGTAGGGTTTCTATTCTATTCAATAGCCACTGAAACTTTGCAAGAAACTCTGCAACTTAGTTGTATTTTTAATTAATACCCCCTTTCTTTAAAATCCCAAGATTCTCCTCTTCATTTACAAATCAAACTGGAAGATGGTGGATCGTCCTCAGTGTGAGAGGGTCAAATACATCCTCTGTTACATCGATCTTCCTCAGCACCTTGTGGACAGAGACTGTGAAGAATATATTCACTCTCTCACCCTCACAGCTCACAGAGCAATAATTGGCTTTATTCAGACACAATTCAGCTAGTTTCTAACCACACCGCAGACAAGGCCAAACAAAAGGCTTTTGTCAACCTTTGTAACCATAACAAGTCCTGTCACCTGCTCATGTACATTTTTCACTGAGGCTTTTTGGCACAGGTTCCTCATTCCTTCACTTCTCCAAGACAACAAGGTTGGCAGCAGAAACAAGGGATCAGTGTTCGATTAAATTGGAACCACGGGGGCCTTCAAGGGTTCAATTATTGAATTCTTTGAATATATTTACCTCTCGACAGCAGTAACTCTTGCTGAAGCTGACACTTTGCACTTTGAGTGAAGACTCTCTTCACAAACGCTGTACAGTGTGGACTAAGGCAAGACCAATACATCATATTTATCCCAGCGATTTCACGAGTCAGTGTTGCATTTTTGTGAGATTAACATCAGCATATAAAACATGGACGTTACACTCGACCCCATAAACACTTATCTTTGAATTAAGAGCAGCAATCTCGGCAGAGGAACACGGAACAATGGCACGCTCCGAAGTGAAGTTCGGGAATGGAGCGACACAAATTACAAATTGTTCACGGAGTCCTCCAAACAGGAAGGTGGCTCTACACGGAAGACAGGACAGAACGGAGACAACTCGGCAGATCAAAGCCCAAGGTGAAAGAAGCCTCGTTATTACCAGAAAAAAGCCACTTCTATTCATACAATCCCTACAGTGCAGCAACAGGCCATTCAGCCCATCAAGTCTGTAACGACTTTCCGAAGGAGCATTCTAACCAGACGCCATCCCTGTAACCCCATGTATTTATGTGCAAATATTGCCACAAATGCACAGCTTGCCGCATGTTCCCTATCTACTGACTCACCACACTGTTCACTGCAGCACGGTAGCACAGTGGTTAGCACTGCTGCCTCACAGCGCCAGGGTCCCAGGTTCAATTCCAGCCTTGGGTCACTGTCTGTGCGGAGTCTGCACGTTCTACCCCGTGTCCACGTGAGTTTCCTCCAGGTGCTCCGGTTTCCTCCCACGGTCCAAAGATGTGCAGGTTACGTGAATTGGCCATGCAAAATTGCCCCTTAGTGTCCAAAGATGTGCGGGTTAGGTGGATTGGCCATGGTAAATTGTCCCTTAGTGTCCAAAGATGTACAGGTTCGGGCAAATAGTGGGGTAATTGTGTGGTGTTAAAGGGATGGGGAAAATGTGCTTTTGGAGAGTCAGTGCAGACTTGATGGGTCTCCTTCTGAACTAGTAATCCAAGGGCCCAGGATAATGTCCTGGGGACCCGTGTTTGAATCCCGTCACAGCAGATGGTGAAATTTGAATTCAATTTTCAAAAATCTAGAATTAAAAATCTACTGATGACCATGAAACCATTGTTGATTGTCGTAAAAACCCATTTGCTTCACTAATGTCCTTTAGGGGAGGAATTAATGGTTCTTTTTCTGATTGGCAGTCAGTGACTAGTAGGGTCCCGCAGAGATCTGTGCTAGGACCCCAACTGTTCACATTACATATTAATGATTTGGAAGTGGAAACTGAGTGTATTATCACTAAATTTACAGATGATACAAAGTTGGGTGGGAGGGTGAGCTGTGAGGAGGATGCAGAGATGCTTCAGTGTGATTTGGACAGGCTGAGTGTGTGGGCATCTGCATGGCAGATGCAGTATAATGTGGATAAATGTGAGGTTATCCACTTTGGTAGCAATAATAGGAAGACAGATTATTACTTGAATGGGTGTAAATTGAGAGAGGTGGATACTCAGCGAGACCTTGGTGTCCTCGTGCATCAGTCGCTGAAAGTAAGCGCGCAGGTACAGCAGGCAGTAAAGAAGGCGAATGGTATGTGGGCCTTCATAGCGAGAGAATTTGAGTATAGGGATAGAGATGTTTTACAGCAATTGTACAGGGCGTTGGTGAGGCCGCACCTGGAGTATTGTGTGCAGTTTTGGTGTCCTTATCTGAGGAAGGATGTCCTTGCTATCGAGGGAGCACAGCGAAGGTTTACCAGGCTGATTCCTTGGATGGCAGGTCTGTCAGGGGAGACTAAGTCAGTTAGGATTATATTCACTGGAGTTTAGAAGAGTGAGAGGGGATCTCAGAGAAACTTATAAAATTCTAACAGGGTTAGACAGGGTAGATTCAGAAAGAATGTTCCCGATGGTGGAGTGGGTCCAGAACTAGGGGGTCATAGGGCCTGATTTTACCATTTTGAGTCTAAGTGCCGAATCTGGGCTTCAAATAGATCCGCGCCTGGAATCTTCTTTCCAGCGCGCCCATACGCGTTTTGCCGGTTCCGGTCCGATTCGCGCTGTGGGCGGGGCTTAGTGCTGCCGGACCGATCAGAGCTCTGAACTGCGCATGCGCAGTTCGAAAAAATCTGACAGAGCGCGCCCGGGCGGGAAAGAAAAAAAAAGCAGAAAGCGGAGAGAGCGGCTCTCTGACGGTCATCCTCTGCCATCTCTCCCGCTCTCTTGCCCCTGCAGGGAAGAGTAATCTGTGGCTGGTAGTGTACCAGTGATGGTGTATCCCTTTACAGGCCCAGCTTGGTCCTTCTCCAGTGTCTCCTCTTGGACTTGTACTGATCTTGTTGCCGGTTTCCATGCGGATCCACTGTGGAATCGGCCGGTTCTGCTTCATCTTCTTAACGAGGAATTGCTTCAGCCTGAAGGTTTTGTGGGATGGCATGGCCGCACGTCCATTCCGGCAGGAAGGATTCGTTCCTCCGGTGGGGAGAAGGGGTCACCCGCAGAGTGGCGACGGACCCCCCTGACCCCTCCCTCCCCACCGATCGGCCGCAGATTGGCAGCGAAGTTTTGGTAAAATCGGGCCCATAGTTTGAGGATAAGGGGTAAACCTTTTAGGACTGAGGAGACATTTCTTCACCCAGAGGGTGGTGAATGTGTGGAATTCACTCCCACAGGGAGTAGTTGAGGCCAAAACATTGTCTGATTTCAAGAAGGAATTAGATATAGCTCTTGGGGCGAAAGGGATCAGGAGATATGGGGGGAAGAGGGAATCAGGATATTGAATTCGATGAACAGCCTTGATTAAAATGAATGGCGGAGCAGGCTTGAAGGGCCGAATGGCCTCCTCCTGCTTCTAGTTTTATGTAAATCTGCCATCCTTACCCGAACTACCCTACAAGTGACTCCAGAGCCACAGCAGTATGCTTGACTCTTAAATAACCTCGGGGATGGATATAAATACTGGCCCAGCCAGCGACGCCCACATCCCATGAATGAATAAAATAATCATGGTCACCCTGAAACTGGGCCAAGCTGAGGAGATGGAAGCTTCTTCAATTGGCTGGTTTTAAGAGCTCTACATGGAATGGAGCAATTTCTATTCTCTTCCCAATGGATATGAGTTTACACGAAAAAGATGTCTTTTATTTGACATTAGTTGGCATTGATGTAGCACTCTCGTTCCAATAGGCTACAAGGTTGAAACAGGTTTAACTCTTTTGCACAGAGTTTTTCAAAGTCAACAGGCAGAGGGCGTTTTTACTCCATTATTCTGGGCTAGGCTGAGATTTGGATCCCAGAGGTACGAGGGTAATGTATCAACTATCTCCACCCCCAGAACCTTCTCATTCTCCAAACATAGAGACCACCACCACCATTTCAACCTACAGCCAAGATTGGAGTTCTTTCTGACAACGACAGGAATTAAGGCGCCAGTAAAACCAATCTTTCATAACGCGGCCAGACACATTGAGTATCGATCTGCAAATCCTGCCAGAACTCACCAAGCGGCAGGCGGGTAAGAGTGGGCGAGATTACTGGTCAGGCCTGTGATGGAACAATCCTGGAGCCTCCGCCACCACTGTTCATAGCTCCAGACCACAACACGCAAAGAAAGGTGCTTGCTTCCAGAGTAGCTGAGATCCCTTGAGGGGGGGGCGCCGGTTGGTTCGGTTGGCTGGTGTGGGTTAGATTGGAGCTGGCAGCAGAGTGTTCAATTCCCCGTTCTGCCAGAAGTGAATTCGGAGCCTGGTAGAGGTCACAGCATTACGTGAAGGTGGGGTGGTGGGGGGTGGGGTGATGGGGGGTGGGGTGATGGGGGGTGGGGTGATGGGGGTGGGGTGGTGGGGGGTGGGGTGATGGGGGGTGGGGTGATGGGAGGTGGGGTGATGGGGGTGGGGTGATGGGGGGGTGGGGTGATGGGGGGTGGGGTGATGGGGGGTGGGGTGATGGGGGTGGGGTGATGGGGGGGTGGGGTGATGGGGGGTGGGGTGATGGGGGGTGGGGTGATGGGGGGTGGAATGGGGGGGGTGGGGTGATGGGGGGTGGGGTGATGGGGGGTGGGGTGATGGGGGTGGGGTGATGGGGGAGTGGGGTGATGGGGGGTGGGGTGATGGGGGGTGGGGTGATGGGGGGTGGAGTGGGGGGGGTGGGGTGATGGGGGGTGGGGTGATGGGGGGTGGGGTGATGGGGGGTGGGGTGATGGGGGGTGGGGTGATGGGGGGGTGGGGTGATGGGGGGTGGGGTGATGGGGGGGTGGGGTGATGGGGGGTGGGGTAAATGGGGGGTGGGGTGATGGGGGGTGGGGTGATGGGGGGGTGGGGTGATGGGGGGTGGGGTGGTGGGGGGTGGGGTGATGGGGGGTGGAGTGGGGGGGGTGGGGTGATGGGAGGTGGGGTGATGGGGGGTGGGGTGGGGGGGGTTGGGGTGGGGGGAGAGCTGGGAGAGCTGTCAGAGAGCTGCGCTACGCTGAAGAAGGAACAATCTCTCGCATGCCAATAACAAGGCCCTTTCTCACAGCCACGCTGGTTAACACTTGACCAGAATAGATCGGATAATTAATCAATCGATCGACAGTGGGTGTCCAAATCCAGACATGATCAGTTTATCAATAAAATACTTGACTTGTTTCAAGTGTATCCAATGATGTTGGGCGGCACAGTGGCACTGTGGCCTCACAGCAAGAAGTTTAACAACACCAGGTTAAAGTCCAACAGGTTTATTTGGTAGCAAAAGCCACACAAGCTTTCGGAGCTCCAAGCCCCTTCTTCAGGTGAGTGGGAATTCTGTTCACAAACAGGGCATATAAAGACACAGACTCAATTTACATGAATAATGGTTGGAATGTGAATACTTACAACTAATCAAGTCTTTAAGATCCAAACAACGTTAGTGGAGAGAGCATCAAGACAGGCTAAAAAGATGTGTATTGTCTCCAGACAAGACAGCCAGTGAAACTCTGCAGGTCCAGGCAAGCTGTGGGGATTAGAGATAGTGTGACATGAACCCAATATCCCGGTTGAGGCCGTCCTCGTGTGTGCGGAACTTGGCTATCAGTTTCTGCTCAGCGACTCTGCGCCGTCGTGTGTCGCGAAGGCCGCCTTGGAGAACGCTTACCCGAATATCAGAGGCCGAATGCCCGTGACCGCTGAAGTGCTCCCCAACAGGAAGAGAACAGTCTTGCCTCACAGCGCCAGGGACCCGGGTTCAATTCCGGCCTTGGGTCACTGTCTGTGTGGAGTCTGCACGTTCTCCCCGTGTCTGCGTGGGTTTACTCCGGGTGCTCCGGTCTCCTCCCACAGTCCAAAGATGTGTGGGTTACGTTGATTGGCCATGCTAAATTGACCCGAGTGTCGGGGGATTAGCAGGGTAAATATGTGGGGTTATGGGGAGAGGGCCTGGGTGGGATTGTGGTCGGTGCAGACTCAATGGGCTGAATGGCCTCCTTCTGCACTGTGGGGATTCTATGATGTTAGAGTCAGAGCGGAATAGAAAACACCTGAACATCCATCATCCCAAATGTAAAACCAGCGGGAAAGCTACAAGATTATTCGGGGCATGGGCAGAGTGGATAAGGAGCAGCTGTTCCCCTAAGTTGAAGGGTCAGTCACAAGGGGATAGAATAGAATTCCTACAGTACAGAAGAGGCCACTCGGCCCATCGGGTCTTCACCAACTTTCCGAATGAACATCTTACCCAGATCCTCTCCCCTACTCAATCCCCATAACCTCACATATTTACCCTGCTAATTCCCCGAACCTATACATCTTGGGATACCAAGGGGTAATTTAGCATGGTCAATCAACCTAACCCACACATTGGACTGTGGAAGGAAACCGGAGCACCTGGAGGAAACCCACGCAGACACGGGGAGAATGTGCAAACCCCACACAGACAGTGACCCAAGCCGAGAATTGAACCCGGGTCCCTGGCGCTGTGAAGCAGCAGTGCTAATCACTGTGCCACCCTGCTGCATATAGGTTCCGGGTGAGGGGCAGGAGGTTTAGTGGGGATTTGAGGAGAAACTGTTTTTACCCAGAGGGTGGTGAGGGTCTGGGATGTGCTGCCTGGGAGGGTGGTGGAGGCGGGATGCCTCACATCCTTTAAAAAGTATCTGGATGAGCACTTGGCGCATCATAACATTCTCTTTCAGAATATATCTCTTTTAGAACCCTGGGGTGTAGCCCATCCGGTCCAGGTGATTTATCCACCTTCAGATCTTTCAATTTCCCCAGAAACTTCTCCTTAGTGATGGCCACTACACTCACCTGTCCCCCCGACTCTCCTGAAGCTTTGGCATCCCACTGGTGTCTTTCACCATGAAGACGTCTTCCCTGCTGCTGTCAGACTTTTGAATGAACTTACCTCACATTAAGTTGATCTTTCTCTACAGCCCAGCTATGACTGTAACACTGCATTCTGCACTCTCTCCTTTCCTACTCTATGAATGGTATGCGTTATCTGTATAGCGCGCAAGAAACAATACTTTTCACTGTGTGTTAATACACGTGACAATAATAAATCAAATCTAAGTATCTTCACAGTAAAGTGAAACAAATTTGGCCATTGGATGTGGCTGTTAAAGGTAGAGAAACATTTGAAGCTCTTAGAGAGGTGATTCTTTTTCGGAGAATTTAATGATTCACTTCCTTTGGTTATTGGCCATTGCCGATTCCTGGGACGATTCCACCCTGTGCACAAAATTTTACGGTCTCGCTCGGGTGAGAGCAGGAATTCCCGCCCAAGGTTAACAGAGATTTCTGTTGTCAGACACTTGCCCACGCCGATTCCGTGCTGAGCCAAGAGGTAAAGATCCAGCCTTTATTTCTAAATACTCCTCCTGCTGATAAACAGTCAAAACAGATACTAAGAACATAAGAAATAGGAGCAGGAGTAGGCCATCAAGCCCCTCGAGCCTGCCCCGCCATTCAATAAGATCATGGCTGATCTGACGTGGATCAGTACCACTTACCCGCCTGATCTCCATAACCCTTAATTCCCTTACCGATCAGGAATCCATCCATCCGCGCTTTAAACATATTCAGCGAGGTAGCCTCCACCACCTCAGTGGGCAGAGAATTCCAGAGATTCACCACCCTCTGGGAGAAGAAGTTCCTCCTCAACTCTGTCTTAAACCGACCCCCCTTTATTTTGAGGCTGTGTCCTCTAGTTTTAACTTCCTTACTAAGTGGAAAGAATCTCTCCGCCTCCACCCTATCCAGCCCCCGCATTATCTTATAAGTCTCCATAAGATCCCCCCTCATCCTTCTAAACTCCAACGAGTACAAACCCAATCTCCTCAGCCTCTCCTCATAATCCAAACCCCTCATCTCCGGTATCAACCTGGTGAACCTTCTCTGCACTTCCTCCAATGCCAATATATCCTTCCTCATATAAGGGGACCAATATGCTCAAAGTCATTGTGTGAGTGATTATATCATGGCAACTTACATCACCTTTAACATTGGGAATTAACGTCCTAATCCACATCTGTGTTAATAGAAGAAGAAATACATTAATGAGAGTAAATTAATTTACTGGTTTACTGTTTTAGTGGTTAGCACTGCTGCCTCACAGCGCCAGGGACCCGGGTTCGATTCCCGGCTTGGGTCACTGTCTGTGTGGAGTTTGCACATTCTCCCCGTGTCTGTGTGGGTTTCCTCTGGGTACTCCAGTTTCCTCCCACAGTCCAAAGATGTGCTGGTTAGGTTGATTGGCCGTGCTAAATTCTCCCTCAGTGTACCCGAACAGGCGCCGGAGTGTGGCGAGGAGGGGATTTTCACAGTAACTTAACTGCAGTGTTAATGTAAGCCTACTTGTGATTAATAAATAAACCTTACTTTAATTTACACACATGTAGATTAGAGCAGCATAGGGTCAGAGGGCAATACAACACAGAAACAGGCCCTTCGGCCCGACTGGTCCATGCCACCATGGTGCCCTCCCAGCTAGTCCCAATTACCCGCGTTTGACCTATAACCCTCTAATCCTTTCGAATCCATGTACTTATCCAAATGCTTTTGAAATGTTGCTACTGTACCTACCTCTACCACTTTCTCTGGCAGCTCATTCCATTGTGTATCAGGGCAGGGGTGAGGTTGGATAATAAACACAAGTGTAGGATTTAAAGTCCTTTATTAAAACAAAGAAATGATGTGTTAGACAAACGGCAGCTGAAAAATAAAGTTTTCCGCTTGACAATCTTCACGTTCCAGCACCATTTCACAATTTGAAAGTTAAGGGGTGAGATTCTCTGGGCTCCCAGCCACATGGTTCCTGCTGGCGGGAGGGGGCGCGTTTCTTGTGAGCGACGGGATTCTCCGGTCTCGCCGCTGTCAATGGGAATTGCCACTGACGTCACTCCACGTCGGCGGGACAGGAGAATCCCGCCAGCATGGATGGCCAGAGAATTCCAGCCAAAATCTTCCAAACACTTCGAACAATGCTGCAACATTACAGAGAGGTCTCCCTCTCACAGGGAACACACATTATTCAGGCCAACACAAATTATTGTCATAGTATATTAGCTCCCTAATGCACAATTTCAATCCTTTTCTTATCAAACCCGAGACGCATGTTTGCGCTACGGAGTACAAATAACGTACAACATGCTTAGTTTCAGTGCTGTCATTTTATATAAACCAAGGAATAAATCTTTAGAATGCTTCTGGACATAATGTGAATTAGTGCTGACAGTTCCATTAAGAATAGCCCCCTCTCCACAAAACACATCAGACTGCCCAGTATGCAACCTGAAAGGCTTCTTGTTTACTGAAACCAATTTGATTTATTCAGCATTGACTCAAGAGTTCATTAACCTCCTGGCTGCACACTAGATTATTGTTCTTTACCGGCCGGCCAGATTGAAATTCTAATCCCGATATACCTTTGACCTCAGCAGATCACAGAAAGAATTTGGTGAATTTCTGAATTGTGTCAAGCGGCAGCCTACCCACTGAGTGTCAGTGAACGGAAGGTCAGAGCGAGCAGAGAAATCCTCGGCGCGAGATTCATCTTCAACAGACAATCGCTCCAAACTTTCAGCTGTAGCTAAAGAAAATAAACTTCTAACCCACACTCCCAGCTTTGGAAAGATGTCTTCTTATTCATTCCGTGTATCAGGAACACTTCAAGTGTTTGCATGACGTTACTTTGCTAATCAAACCTCCTATTTTAAACGGATTAAAACACCTAATGTTTCGATAACAGGGCACACAGTGCAATATGACAATGTTAAATTGGTACAGGTAAAATTTATGGGTGGCACAGTGGTTAGCACTGCTGCCTCACAGGGCCAGGGACCCTGGGTTCAATTCCCGGCTTGGGTCACTGTCTGTGCGGAGTTTGCACGTTCTCCCCATGTCTGCGTGGGTTTCCTCCGGGTGCTCTGAATTCCTCCCACAGTCCGAAAATGTGCGGGTTAGGTGGACTGTCCATGCTAAATACGGCCTCAGAAGTCCATCCCTGTTCTTGTATTCTAGCCCTCTCGACATGAGGCCACCACACTGAATTCACCCAGAATCCCATTGCATTTGCCTTCCTAACTGCCGACTGAACCTGCACATTAACCTTCAGAGAATCTTGAACAATGACTCCCAAGTCCCAAACCAATTGTGGTGTAAGAAAATTGTGAGGTTATGGCAGGTTATGGCAGGCATAAAAGGCCAGGGCAACAGCCATCTCTAAAGAACATCTTGTGAAAACATCTCCAGAGGTCAGGGGAGCCAGTCAAAAAGGCCAGAATTCATCTCCAGAGCAGCTTTCCACCCCTGCCTGTTTAGATAGCTCTTAGGAGAATTATCCAGCTATCTAACAGAGGGATACCAAGTCAGAAAGACATTACAGACATCGGACAACTACAGAAGAACTCCAAAAGCTTCCAAATTCCATCAAGCCTGGTTGTACAATTTCTTTGAGAGTAACTAAAATTCTGTTATTACTGTTTTGATAATGAATGTTCCTTGTATTATTTGAACAGCATTTCAGTCGAACCGTACCTTAATTAGTATGTTACTTGTTTAGTTAAAGTTCCTGGTTATTTAAATAAAATACCTTGTAATTATTCACTTAAAGCGGGTGTCAGGCCTTCAAATTAATGAAATTCCAATTAAGAACAGTTAACACCTTTCCAAATAATTGTAGCAGATTACGACGCAAGGTAAAGGGGATTAACCTTTGTGTCGTAACACCAGTTTGAAAATTATTCCACTCATTTGCCACGTGGAGCAGGCAGAGAAGAACGATCCTGGCCGGAATTCTCCGACCTCGCCCATAGCTGGGATTCTCCAGTCCCGCTGCAGTGAATGGCGTTTAGGCCGAGTGCCAAATTTTCCAATCTTGCTGGCAAGCGGTGGCAGGGCGATGGAGACCAGAGAATTCCAGCTCCTCCGGTACTAAAGGTGAAAGGTCACTACACTGAATTCACCCAGAATCCCATAAATGTCAAAACTAATTTTATAGCCTTCAATGGCAGATTCATGGAAGCTAAACCACAAGTTCGATCACCAGTGGCAACAGAATATATCATTCTTCAGGGTGTGCGTTGCTTCACACCACTACGCAACATTGTGTCACTTGGATGAGTTCGGGAAAGGGGAGAAGATTTTTGGAACCATCCCTAACTCCAATAGTTTTTAAGAAGGCTGGACCAATCTCCTGATCCCGTGTTCTTCCAAGAGTCAATGGGTTTAACAGGAGTGGCTACAAGACTTGTTCACCAAGGATACCATTAGTTGTGCCATTGAAGGTCAGGTCAGAGGGCAATGTTCATCACCTGGTAGTTATGCATCACAATCTGTTCTCGTCCCTCCGCGCTATAGTTAAGAAAACCCACCAACACCTCTACTTTCTCAGAAGACTAAGGGAATTTGGCATGTCCACTACAACTCTCACCAACTTTTACAGATGCACCATAGAAAGCATTCTTTCTGGTTGTATCACAGCTTGGTATGGCTCCTGCTCTGTCCAAGACCCGCAAGGAACTACAAAGGGTCATGAATGAAGCCCAGTCCATCATGCAAACCAACCTCCCATCCATTGACTCTGTCTACACTTCCCGCTGCCTCAGAAAAGCAGCCAGCATAATCAAGGACCCCACACACCCCGGACATTCTCTCTTCCACCTTATTCCGCCGGGAAAAAGATACAAAACTCTGAGGTCACGTACCAACCGACTCAAGAACAGCTCCTTCCCTGCTGCCATCAGACTTTTGAATAGGCCTACCTCGTATTAAGTTGATCTTTCTCTACATCCCAGCTATGACTGTAACACTACATTCTGCACTCTCTCCTTTCCTTCTCTATGAATGGTATGCTTTGTCCGCATAACGTGCAAGAAACAATACTTTTCACTGTATGCTAATACATGTGACAATAATAAATCAAATCAGATCAAATCAAACAATTATTACCTGCTACTTGCCAGTCCAATGGGGGGAATATGCAAACTCCACACAGACAGTCACCCGAGGCTGGAAGCGAACCCGGGTCACTGGCGCGGGGAGGCAGCAGCGCTAACCACTTCAGTCCCACTTAAAGCGGATCAAAAGAATTGACTGCTTAATTATTCACCACGGACACCAGCATGTGATAACACAAAGGTTTCACTCCTTGACCTTCACCTCTGGAGGTTTGGGCGGGAACTTTACCATCCGGCCCACCACGGGAATCGGAGTGGGCGAGGGGCGGACACTGGGAAGTTTCCATTGTCCATTATAGTTTTGGGATGAGCGAGGCTGTGAAATCCTGCCCTTGAAGTTGCTTCATGTCCGGCACCTGGTAATTTAGGAGTCCCCGACCTGTGAAAGTATTCTAGCCAACTTGACCTCGGTTGCAGAGAACACAAATCCACATCACATTCAGACATAACGGATCTCTGTCTATTCACCAGGCCAACTGAACGATAAACAAGTCAGCTTGGATAGAATAGAAACCTACAGCACAGAAAGAGGCCATTCAGCCCATCGAGTCTGCACCGACCACAATCCCACCCAGTCCATACCCCCATACCCCTACATATTTTACCCACTAATGCCTCTAACCTACGCATCTCAGGACACTAAGGGACAATTTAGCATGGCCAATCAACCTAACCCGCACACCTTTGGACTGCGGGAGGAAACCGGAGCACCCGGAGGAAACCCACGCAGACACGAGGAGAATGTGCAAACTCCACACAGACAGTGACCCATGCCGGGAATTGAAGCCAGGTCCCTGGAGCTGTGAAGCAGCAGTGCTAACCACTGTGCTACCGTGCCTCTTGGAGCGAAGGTTGATCCTAAATCACCTGTTTCTTTACATCTCAGGGTGGCACAGTGGTTAGCACTGCTGCCTCACTGCGCCAGGTGCATTGGCCACGCTAAATTCTCCCTCAGTGTACCCGAACAGGCACCGTAGTGTGGTGACTAGGGTATTTTCACAGTAACTTCATTGCAGTGTTAATGTAAGCCTACTTGTGACACTAATAATAAATAAATACAAACAAGTTTCTGAGGCAGAATAAATTAGAGTCAGAGATGGTGCGATCATGTTTCTGGGCGGCACAGTGGCACAGTGGTTAGCACTGCTGCCCCACAGCGCAAGGGACCCGGGTTCAATTCCCGGCTTGGGTCACTGCCTGTGTGTGGAATTTGCACATTCTCCCCGTGTCTGCGTGGATTTCCTCCGGGTACTCCGGTTTCCTCTCACTGTCCAAAGATGTGCGGGTTAAGTGGATTGGCCATGCTAAATTGCCCCTTAGTGTCAGGGAGACTAGCCAGGGTAAATGCATGGGGTTATGGGGATAGGGCCTGGGTGGGATTGTGGTCAGTGCAGACTCGATGGGCCGATTGGCCTCCTTCTGCACTATAAGGCTTCTATGAGGTGAGACGCAGTCCAAGGCCAGCCTCGTTAGTTCCCTAAGAGCCTCCTTTGGCTGCCTGACAGAACAGCCTCACTGCCTGAAACAGAGAATGGCACTTGCTGAAGAGGCAGAGATCCCTGGATTTTGCCTGGCCATTATATAATGCTGCTGATCCCCCCACCCCCAGCACCCCCCAACTGTTACAATCTGTCTGGAAATCCAGAACAGTAACAGCTGTGCAGTCGTCCCGCTGTATCAAGTGCAGGATCTTGGTGGAGTTCCAGATTCCCAGGAAAGTTGCATTCATTCCATGAAGACACCTGGGCTGCATTCCTCCACTTCATTCTTACCCAATTGAACCCTGTCCAACATCTGATGGAAAATCTACTTCAAGCAGATTGATGGTAAACTTGAAGCGATTCTGAAATTCTGCTTTGGAGTTTGGGAATTGCTTAGACACTGATCCGGGAAGGAGCAGAAATGGCTGCACCTCAGGGCCCGATTTTACCATCACATTGAGCCTGTTTTGGGGCATGAAAACTTGGTAAAGTCGGCCGTGAGGCGAGTAACACAATCCGCACCCGCCTCCGCGCCAGTTCCCCCTTTGCCAAGGGCCGAAAATGGCCACGATCGAGACTGTGCCCAAAACAGGCGCAACGTCAATTTTAATGCATTTGCATACATTTAAATTGACTTAATGGGCTGCACGCCCGACCTTACCAGCACCTCCCCCTTTACCACCGCGTTCGCCCGTCCAGAATCGGCACAAAACAGACATGCTCCATATAAATCCGATTCAGGCGCTCCAGTTAGTGAGGAGGTAAGTGTCGAGCGTCCAACGGCTCTCTGCTTGAGATCAGTTTGGGGGTAGGGGGGGAGGGGGGGTCTGCTGCCACTTTGTCTGAGATCAGTGAGGGAGGGAGGGAGGGGGAGGAGGGTTCCGCTGTGACTCTGCCTGACATCAGTGTGGAGAAGGGGGGTCCACTGCCACTTTGCCTGTGATAAGTTGGGAGAAGGAGCGGGTCCGCTGCCACTCTGCCTGAGATCAGTGAAGGGGGAAGGGGGGTTCACTGCCACTCTGTCTGAGATCAGTGAGGGGGGAAGGGGGGGTTCACTGCCACTCTGTCTGAGATCAGTGAGGGGGAAAGGGGGTTCGCTGCCACTCTGCCTGTGATCAGTGAGGGGGAAGGGGTGTCTGCTGCCCCTCTGTCTGTGATCAGTGAGAGGGAAGGGGTGTCTGCTGCCCCTCTGTCTGAGATCAGTGAGGGGGAAGGGGGGGGTCCGCTGCCACTCTGCCTGTGATCAGTGAGGGGGAAGGGGGGTCCGCTGCCACTCTGCCTGTGATCAGTGAGGGGGAAGGGGGGGTCCACTGCCACTCTGTCTGAGATCAGTGAGGGGGAAGGGGGGTCCGCTGCCACTCTGTCTGAGATCAGTGAGGGGAAAGAGGGGTCCGCTGCCACTCTGTCTGAGATCAGTGAGGGGGGAAGGGGTGTCTGCTACCCCTCTGCCTGAGATCAGTGAGGGGGAAAGGGGGTCTGCTGCCACTCTGTCTGAGATCAGTAAGGGGGAAGGGGGGTCCGCTGCCACTCTGCGTGTGATCGGGGAGGGGGAAGTGGGGGGTCTGCTGCCACTCTGCGTGTGATCGGTGAGGGGGAAGTGGGGGGTGAGCTCTGTATCGGTTTGGAGGGGGTGGGGGGTAAGGGGGCCAGTAATGTTGCGGAGGTGGGGCAATGTCTGTGGGGCCCAGGGGAAGGCAATTTGGGAGAGTGAGAAGCATTTTTAACTTTGCAGAAGGTACTAAACAACACATTAACCGAGTAGTGATCTGGTTAGGGACATAAAGTTCATTAGTGTCACAAGTAGGCTCACATTAACACTGCAATGAAGTTACCGTGACAATCTCCTAGTCGCCACACTCCGGCACCTGTTCGGGTACACTGAGGGAGAATTTAACTCGGCCAATGCACCTAACCTGCATGTCCTTCTGACTGTGGGAGGAAACCGGAGCACCCGGAGGAAACCCACGCAGACACGGGGAGAACGTGCAGACTCCACACAGACAGCGACCCAAGCCGGGAATTGAAGCCAGGTCCCTGGTGCTGTGAGGCAGCAGCACTAACCACTGTGGCACCGCGCCGTCCACAGTTTGAACTCATGCACAATACTCTGCCAGTGGCAATGTGGACTCACTTGAACTGAAGAACTGTTTGCTGGAAGTTTTGGAATCGAACAACAGAGTTATTGTTTCTGGACGTCATGGAAAGCTGATGCGAAATGACAAAGTGTGAAACACTATTTCCTCTTTCAGAGCCTCACATTCAGGTTTTTTTTGTGCCTTTTATGTTATCCAGGAATGTCTGGGCTCCTGACAGCTACATCAAAGACTATTAGGCAAAGCCAAGGTGAAGGGGAAATTTGAGTCTGTACCAGGGCTGTAACATGAGGAGGACCTGACAAGAATGAAATCAGTTCCGTAGGAAAATGGGTCAGAGCTGGCCAGCTACACCATCATCATTTACTGTAAATTCGCATCAAACTCTATTAACGGGAAATTATACATTTAAATCTTTACCCCTCGAATTGGTTGGCTATGATTGCCGCTCAAGTTGCAGGATGTGCTTTGACTGAAGGGGGGGCAAGAACACTGCACCTCTCAATGGGGCAACCGGACCAAGGGTTGACAGTGGCTAAAATTCATGAGTTCTGACAGCAGAGAGCTTTGAACACTGTTTCAGAAAGCCAATTATAGGAAAAGTGTCTGTTTGCATTGCCAATTCATCCCCGCTAGCTAGCGTAGAGAACCTGGGCTCTCAATTCACTGGATGCATTAATGTGCGCTGATGCATCGACTCCTCACTGTCCAGTCAACTGGAAGCTACATTCAGTAACAGCGCAGAGAAGCTGCCTGGCACTGCCTAACCTTCAACATCCTCCCATAAAGTACATTAAGACTCAACCCTTTATTGATCCGCACCTGGGCATTTCTACACCATCTCAGCACTTAAGAACTCATCGACTGCGTAGTGTGGATGTCGTCCTGAGTTTCTGGGCATTGATTAGTTTGTTTAACATCTTCCATTTACAACCGTTACCGCTCCCCTCAGAAATCAAGCTTGTCACAACTCAATATTAACCGGGATAATAAATAAGCTGATTTGTGTCTTATCCATTGAATATCTCTTTGTGTATTTTCTGAAACTCCTCATTACCAATGCTGAATAGTGCGCCAATTAGATGACACACTTCTCCCTGGCTTGCGAAGAAAGTGATTATTTTTATCGCAACTTGCCCGTGTGTGAACGAAGCCCAGTCCATCACTCAAACCAGCCTCCCACTCATTGACACTGTCTCGGGAAAGCAGCCAGCGCAATCAAGGACCCCACGCACCCCAGACATTCTCTCTTCCACCTTCTTCCGTCGGGAAAAAGATACAAAAGTCTGAGGTCACGTACCAACCGACTCGAGAACAGCTTCTTCCCTGCTGCTGTCAGACTTTTGAATGGGCCTACCTCGCATTGAGTTGATCTTTCTCTACACCCTAGCTATGACACTACATTCTGCACCCTCTCTTTTCCTTCTCAATGAACGGTATGCTTTGTCTGTATAGCGCGCAAGAAACAATACTTTTCACTGTATCCCAATACATGTGACAATAATAAATCAAATCTAATCAAAGTCAAGGATTTTGCGTGACTCGCAAAGATCGCAAAGAAAACATACAGTCAGAATTCAATTTAAATTTCGGACGGGAGTTGGATATTATCCACCGGTCAGGGAATCGAAAATACGAGATGCAGTCTCAGGATAAAGGGTCGGTCATTTAAGTTTAAAGTTATTTACTCATGTCACAAGCAGGCTTACATTAACACTGCAATAAAGTTACTGTGAAAATCCCCTAGTCATCACACTCTGGTGCCTGTTCGGGTACACTGACCGAGAATTTAGCACGGCCAATCCATCTAACCAGCAAGTCTTTCGGACTGTGGGAGGAAAGCAGAGCACCCGGAGGAAACCCACGCAGACACGGGGAGAATGTGCAGATTCCACACAGACAGTGACCCAAGCCGGGAATCGAACCCGGGTCCCTGGCGCTGTGAGGCAGCAATGCTAACCACTGCGCCACCGTGCCGCCCGTAATTTATTGACCACACGAGAATTTCAGATTACAATCATAGAATCCTACAGTGCAGAAGGAGGCCATTCTGCCCATCGAGTCTGCACCAACCACAATCCCACCCAGGCCCTATCCCTATAACCCCATGCATTTATCCTAGCTAGTCACCCTGACACTAAGGGGCAATTTAGCATGGCCAATCCACCTAACCCGCACATCTTTGGACTGTGGGAGGAAACCGGAGCACCCGGAGGAAACCCACGCAGACATGGGGGAGAATGTGCAGACTCCGCACAGGCAGTGACCCAAGCCGGGAATCGAACCCAGGTCCCTGGCACTGTGAGGCAGCAATGCTAACCACTGTGCCACCTGAGAAATCTCTTCATTCAAAAGATTGTGAATCTTTGGAATTCTCTACGCCAGAGGGTTGTGGGTGTTTCATCGTTGGATATATTTGAGGCTAGGACAGACAGATTTTGGTCTCTCTGGGAATTAAGGGATATGGTGAGTGGGCGGGAAAGTGGAGTTGAAACCTAAGATCAGCCATGATGGTATTGAGTGGCGGAGCAGCCTCAATGGGCCGAATGGTCTACTCCTGCTCCTATTTCTTGCGTGCTTATGAGAAGTAAAGAATTTGCAGGGCTATGGGGAATGGCAGGAGAGTGGGACTGATTGAGTATCTGAGAGCTAGCACAGACACAATGGGCCAAATGGCCTCTTTCTGTGCTGTAACCAATTGTCATTCTATGACAAAGCACCTTTCACGACCTCAGCACTTTTACAACCAATAAAGTCCTTCTTGAGAGGGAGGTTAGACGAGTGAGGGAGAAGGGAAGTGCTCAGGCTGAAGGTCTGAGATGTGTCTATTTTAATGCCAGGAGTGTAGTGAATAAAGTGGATGAGCTTGGAGCGTGGATTGCTGCTTCGAATTGTGATGTGGTGGCCATTACGGAGACTTGGATGTCTCAGGGACAGGACTGGGTGCTTCAGGTGCCGGGTTTTAGATGTTTCAGGAAGGACAGGGAGGGAGGCAAGAGAGGGGGGGGAGTGGCACTGTTGATCAGGGATAGTGTCACGGCTGTAGAGAAGGTGGACGCCGTGGAGGGACTGACTACGGAATCTCTGTGGGTGGAGGTTAGGAACAGGAAGGGGTCGGTAACTTTGCTGGGTGTTTTCTATAGGCCGCCCAATAGTAACAGAGATGTTGAGGAGCAGATGGGGAAACAGATCCTGGAGAGATGTAGGAATAACAGAGTTGTCGTGATGGGAGATTTTAATTTCCCAAACATAGATTGGAATATCCCTAGGGCTAGGGGTTTGGATGGAGAGGAGTTTGTTAGGTGTGTCCAGGAGAGTTTCCTGACACAGTATGTGGATAAGCCTACTAGAGGAGAGGCTGTTCTTGATCTGGTGCTGGCTAATGAACCTGGACAGGTGGAGGATCTCTCGGTGGGTGAGCATCTTGGGGATAGCGATCATAATTCTATCTCCTTCACGATAGCATTGGAAAGAGATAGGGTCAGGCAGGCTAGGAAAGTGTTTCTCTGGAGTAAAGGGAAATACAGTGTCATCAGGGAGGAAATTAGACGGGTAAATTGGAAGGAGGCATTCTTGGGGAAAAGTACCGAAGGAAAGTGGAGGATTTTCAAGGAATGTTTGTCTGGAGCTCTGCATGACAACGTTCCGATGAGACAGGGGGGTGTTGGTAGGGTACGGGAACCGTGGTGCACGAAGGTTGTGATGAACCTGGTAAATAAGAAAAGAGAGGCGTACAGAAGGTTCAGAGAGCTAGGAGGTGTTAAGGATTTAGAGGAGTATACGCGATGTAGGAAGGAGCTTAAGAAGGAAATTAGGAGAGCGAGAAGGGGTCATGAGAAGACCTTGGCGGGTAAGATTAAGGAGAATCCCAAGGCTTTCTACAAATATGTCAAGAGTAAAAGGATGAGATGTGAAGGCATAGGACCCTTAAAAGGTGAAGGGGGAAAAGTTTGTGCGGAACCGTTAGAAATGGCGGAGGTGCTTAATGAATACTTTACCTCGGTATTCACGGTGGAAAGGGATCTGGGTGGTTGTACTGCTGGATTGCGGAGGACAGAAAGGATCGAGCATGTGGACATAAAGAAAGAGGATGTGTTGGAACTATTGAATGGCATCAAGGTTGGTAAGTCGCCGGGACCGGATGGGATGTACCCCAGGTTACTGTGGGAGGCGAGGGAGGAGATTGCGGAGCCTTTGGCGATGATCTTTGCATCGTCGATGGAGACGGGAGAGGTTCCGGAGGATTGGAGGATTGCGGATGTGGTCCCTATATTCAAGAAAGGGAACAGGGACAGCCCGGGAAATTACCGACCGGTGAGTCTAACCTCAGTGGTTGGTAAGTTGATGGAGAGGATCCTGAGAGACAGGATTTATGATCATCTAGAGAAGTTTAGTATGATCAAAAGTAGTCAGCACGGCTTTGTCAGGGGCAGGTCGTGCCTTACGAGCCTGGTTGAGTTCTTTGAAAATGTGACCAAGCACATTGACGAAGGAAGAGCGGTGGATGTGGTCTATATGGACTTCAGCAAAGCGTTCGATAAGGTCCCCCATGCAAGACTTCTTGAGAAAGTGAGAGGGCATGGGATCCAAGGGGCTGTTGCCTTGTGGATCCAGAACTGGCTTGCCTGCAGAAGGCAGAGAGTGGCTGTGGAGGGGTCTTTCTCTGCATGGAGGTCAGTGACCAGTGGAGTGCCCCAGGGATCTGTTCTGGGACCCTTGCTGTTTGTCATTTTCATAAATGACCTGGATGAGGAAGTGGAGGGATGGGTTGGTAAGTTTGCTGACGACACCAAGGTAGGTGGTGTTGTGGATAGTTTGGAGGGATGTCAGAAGTTGCAGCGAGACATAGATAGAATGCAAGACTGGGCGGAGAAGTGGCAGATGGACTTCAACCCGGATAAGTGTGTAGTGATCCATTTTGGCAGATCCAATGGGATGGAGCAGCAGTATAAAATGAAGGGTACCATTCTTAGCAGTGTAGAGGATCAGAAGGACCTTGGGGTCCGGGTCCATAGGACTCTTAAATCGGCCTCGCAGGTGGAGGATGCGGTCAAGAAGGCGTATGGCGTACTAGCCTTCATTAATCGAGGGATTGAGTTTAGGAGTCGGGAGATAATGCTGCAGCTTTATAGGACCCTGGTTAGACCCCACTTGGAGTACTGCGCGCAGTTCTGGTCACCTCATTACAGGAAAGATGTTGAAGCCATTGAAAGGGTGCAGAGGAGATTTACAAGGATGTTGCCTGGATTGGGGGGCATGCCTTATGAGGATAGGTTGAGGGAGCTTGGTCTCTTCTCCCTGGAGAGACGAAGGATGAGAGGTGACCTGATAGAGGTTTACAAGATGTTGAGGGGTCTGGATAGGGTGGACTCTCAGAGGCTATTTCCAAGGGCTGAAATGGTTGCTACGAGAGGACACAGGTTTAAGGTGCTGGGGGGTAGGTACAGGGGGGATGTCAGGGGTAAGTTTTTCACTCAGAGGGTGGTGGGTGAGTGGAATCGGCTGACGTCGGTGGTGGTGGAGGCAAACTCGTTGGGGTCTTTTAAGAGACTTCTGGATGAGTACATGGGATTTAATGGGATTGAGGGCTATAGATAGGCCTAGAGGTGGGGATGTGATCGGCGCAACTTGTGGGCCGAAGGGCCTGTTTGTGCTGTGGCTTTCTATGTTCTATGTTCTATGTTCTAAGTGTAGCTATTGTTGCAATGTAGAAATCACAGCATCCAACAGTGCACAGCAAGATCCCACAAATAGCAATGAGATGATGATCAGATAAAGGGTCGGATTCTCCAACCGTGCATGCTCCAAGACTGGAAATTCCCATCTGAGTCATAATGGCCCACCGATTGTTCTGTCTCGCCTGCCAGGATTCCCGCGGCAGGCAAGACGGGAAAATTTCGGTCAATCTGTTTGATATTGGGCAGGACACTTGGGATAACTTCCCTGCTCCACTTCCAAAAATGTCACCATGGGATCTTTAGGGTGGGATTTTCCAGCCGGACTCGCCCCAAGACCGGAAAATCCTGCCCGAGGTCAACGAATCTCTGCATGGTACGTGTTCCGCCCGCTATGATTCCCATGGCAGGCGGGACGGGAAAATCCCCCTGTTAGTGTCTGATGGTTAAAAATCTTGTCTGAGGGATGGCACCACCAACAGTGCAGCACTCCCTCCGTGCTGCAGCATTTGTCAATGACATTTTTAACTTTAAAGTCACTGGGATGGTATTTGAATCTATAAACTCCTAAATTAGACGCACGACTTACCCAACTGAGCCTCCTCGTAAGGGAGGCTCAGTTGGGTAATTGTCGGGCAATACAGCAGGATATAGATAGGCTGGAAAATTGGGCGGAGAAGTGGCAGATGGAATTTAATCCGGATAAATGCGAAGTGATGCATTTTGGAAGAAATAATGTAGGGAGGAGTTATACAATAAATGGCAGAGTCATCAGGAGTACAGAAACACAGAGGGACCTAGGTGTGCAAGTCCACAAATCCTTGAAGGTGGCAACACAGGTGGAGAAGGTGGTGAAGAAGGCATATGGTATGCTTGCCTTTATAGGATGGGGTATAGAGTATAAAAGCTGGAGTCTGATGATGCTTCAGCGAGGTAGCCTCCACCACCTCAGTGGGCAGAGAATTCCAGAGATTCACCACCCTCTGGGAGAAGAAGTTCCTCCTCAACTCTGTCTTAAACCGACCCCCCTTTATTTTGAGGCTGTGTCCTCTAGTTTTAACTTCCTTACTAAGTGGAAAGAATCTCTCCGCCTCCACCCTATCCAGCCCCCGCATTATCTTATAAGTCTCCATAAGATCCCCCCTCATCCTTCTAAACTCCAACGAGTACAAACCCAATCTCCTCAGCCTCTCCTCATAATCCAAACCCCTCATCTCCGGTATCAACCTGGTGAACCTTCTCTGCACTCCCTCCAATGCCAATATATCCTTCCTCATATAAGGGGACCAATACTGCACACAGTATTCCAGCTGCGGCCTCACCAATGCCCTGTACAGGTGCATCAAGACATCCCTGCTTTTATATTCTATCCCCCTCGCGATATAGGCCAACATCCCATTTGCCTTCTTGATCACCTGTTGTACCTGCAGACTGGGCTTTTGCGTCTCATGCACAAGGACCCCCAGGTCCCTTTGCACGGTAGCATGTTTTAATTTGTTTCCATTGAGATAGTAATCCCATTTGTTATTATTTCCTCCAAAGTGTATAACCTCGCATTTCTCAACGTTATACTCCATTTGCCATATCCTCGCCCACTCACTCAGCCTGTCCAAATCTCTCTGCAGATCTTCTCCGTCCTCCACACGATTCACTTTTCCACTTATCTTTGTGTCGTCTGCAAACTTCGTTACCCTACACTCCGTCCCCTCCTCCAGATCATCTATATAAATGGTAAATAGTTGCGGCCCGAGTACCGATCCCTGCGGCACGCCACTAGTTACCTTCCTCCAACCGGAAAAACACCCATTTATTCCGACTCTTTGCTTCCTGTCGGATAGCCAGTCCCCAATCCACTTTAACACACTACCCCCAACTCCGTGTGCCCTAATCTTCTTCAGCAGCCTTTTATGGGGCACCTTATCAAACGCCTTTTGGAAATCCAAAAATACCGCATCCACCGGTTCTCCTCCATCAACCGCCCTAGTCACATCTTCATAAAAATCCAACATGTTCGTCAAGCACGACTTTCCCCTCATGAATCCATGCTGCGTCTGATTGATCGAACCATTTCTATCCAGATGCCCTGCTATCTCCTCTTTAATAATGGATTCCAGCATTTTCCCTACTACAGACGTTAAGCTGACCGGCCTATAGTTACCCGTCTTTTGTCTCCTTCCTTTTTTAAACAGCGGCGTAACATTAGCCGTTTTCCAATCAACCGGCACTACCCCAGAATGCAACGAGTTTTGATAAATAATCACTAACGCATCCACTATTACCTCTGACATTTCTTTCAATACCCTGGGATGCATTCCATCGGGACCCGGGGACTTGTCCACCTTCAGTCCCATTAGTCTACCCAGCACTGCCTCTCTGGTAACATTAATTGTATTAAGTATTTCTCCTGCTGCCAACCCTCTATCGTTAATATTTGGCAAACTATTTGTGTCCTCCACCGTGAAGACCGACACAAAAAACTTATTTAAAGACTCAGCCATATCCTCATTTCCCACTATTAACTCCCCCCTCTCGTCCTCCAAGGGTCCAACATTCACTCTAGCCACTCTATTCCTTTTTATATATTTATAAAAACTTTTACTATCATTTTTTATATTAATTGCTAGCCTAACTTCATAGTCTATCCTTCCTTTCTTTATCGCTTTCTTAGTCTCTCTTTGTTGTTTCTTAAATTTTTCCCAATCACTTGTTTCTCCACTATTTTTGGCCACTCTGTACGCAGCTGTTTTTATTTTAATACTCTCCTTTATTTCCTTCGTTATCCACGGCTGGTTCTCCCTTTTCTTACAATCCTTGTTTTTTGCTGGAATATATTTTTGCTGAGAACTGAAAAGGATCTCCTTAAAAATCCTCCACTGTTCCTCAGCTATCCTACCTGCCAGCCTGCTCTCCCAGTCTACCTTAGCCAATTCATCCCTCATCCTATCATATTTCCCTCTGTTCAAACAGAGGACACTGGTTTGGGACCAAACTTTCTCCTCTTCCATCTGAATCAGAAATTCGACCATATTGTGGTCACTAGACCCAAGAGATGCAAAGACACGCAATGACCCGGCCTCCACAGCCTTCTGCGGCAAAAAGTTCCACAGATTCACCACTCTCTGGCTGAAGATATTCCACTTCATCTCTGTTTTAAAGGATCATCCCTTTAACCTGAGATTGTGCCCTCTGGTTCTAGTTTTTCCTACTAGTGGAAACATCCTCTCCATGTCCACTCTATCCAGGCCTCGCAGTGTCCTGTAAGTTTCAATAAGATCCCCCCTCATCCTTCTAAACTCCAACGAGTACAGACCCAGAGTCCTCAACCATTCCTCATACAACAAGCTCTTCATTCCAGGGATCATCCTTGTGAACCTCCTCTGGACCCTTTCCAAGGCCAGCACATCCTTCCTTCGATATGGGGCCCAAAACTGCTCACAATACTCCAAATGGGATCTGACCAGAGCCTTATACAGCCTCAGAAGTACATCCCTGCTCTTGTATTCTAGCCCCCTCGATATGAATGCTAATCCCTAGTCGCCCTTGAACTGAGTGGCTTTCTCGGCTATTTCAGAGGGCAGTTGAGAGTCAACCACATTGCTGTGGCTCTGGAGTCACATGTAGGCCACACCGGGTAAGGATGGCAGATTTCCTTCTCTAAAGGACATTAGTGAACCAGGAGGGTTTTTCCGACAATTGACAATGGTTTCATGGTCATCAGTGGATTCTTAATTCCAGATATTTTTTATTGAATTCAAATTCCAACATCTGCCGTGGCAGGATTCGAACCCGGATCCCCACAACATTAGCTGAGTTTCTGAATTAATAGTCTCACGATAATACCACTAGGCCATCGCCTCCCCTAAAGCTAGGCCCAGGAGGTGGCTGAAAGTGAAGTGATTGGTGGCAAGGTGCAGAGGGCGTAAGGAAAAGAGAGTGACTGGCAAATCAGGTGAAGGAATAGGTCAGTAGCGGTACGGTGGTAAAGATATCAGGGGATATTTCAGAATATGCAGAATGGACACATTCCAACTAGAAAGAAAAATGTCCAAGGGACGGATACACCACCCTTGGTTAACTAGAATGGTTAAAGATAGTATCAAACTAACAAAATGCAGATAATTGTGCAAAGATCTGTGGCAGGTCAGAAAATAGGACAGAATATAAAAAACAGAAAGGATGAAGGAAAGGTTAATAAGGAGGGAAAATTAGAGTGTGAGAGAAAAGAGGCTAGAAATATATAAACAAATAGAAAGAGTTTAGTCTCCAGGGCGCAGTCGGAGGGCGGAGCAGAGCAGCACGATGAGTATAAATTTAATTTACCTCAGGGATTGAGGCCTAGTCTCCAGGGAGCGGCCGGAGGGTGGAGCAGCAGCACAGTCGGAAAGACGTGCTGGTTAGGGCGCATTGACCATATTAAATTCTCCCTCAGTGTACCCGAACAGGCGCCAGAGTGTGGCGACTAGGGGATTTTCACTGTAACTTCACTGCAGTGTTAATGTAAGCCTGCCTGTGACACGAGTAAATACCCCAGAAAGGGATATAAAAGCCAAATACTGCAGAGATCTGAAAAAAAAACAGAAAATGCTGGAGAAACTCAGCAGGTCTGGCAGCAGCTGTGGAGAGAGAGAGAGAGAGACAGAGTTAATGTATCAAATCTGTATGACTCTGTTTTAAAGGGATATAGCTAGGTTAAGAACATAGAACATAGAACAGTACAGCACAGAACAGGCCCTTCGGCCCACGATGTTGTGCCGAGCTTTATCTGAAACCATTAAGTGAGTGGGAAAAGATCTGGCAAATGGAGTATAATATGGACAAATGTGAAATTGTGAAATTGTCCATTTTGTTAGGAAGTATAAAAGAAGCATATTGTCTGAATGGTGAGAGATTGTAGAGCGCTGAGGTGCAGAGGGATCTGGGTGTCCGAGTGCATCAATCACAAAAGGTTAGAATACAGGTACAGCAAATAACTGGGAAATCTAATAGAATGTTATTGTTTATTGTGAGGGGAATTGATGAGAAGAGTAGGGAGGTTATGCTTCAGTTATACAGGACACTGGTGAGACCACATCTGTGCACTTGAAGGGGTGAAAATCGAGGGTGCTGTGGAGGGAAGTGATAGGAGAGCACGGAGAATTGGACATCCCTTTCAAAGGGCTAGTACGGACATGAGGGGTCGAATGACTTCCTTCTGCAAGGTGAAATTGTACAGTGACCAATCTAAAGACTGGCCCTGCAAATCTTGAAGCTGTTCATTTCCCAGGTCTATAAATATTGTGACTGCACTGGCCCCGGGCACTTTCGAAGCTACAGACTGGCAAATTCCTGCACTCAGTGTGCAATGCAATCACAAAGCCAATGGTACAATATCCTGAGGGAAGCCTGAAACCAGTTAAGACTTGCCATTACTGTTTGTGTAATTGTTACAGAAGTCAAAACACGATAAATAAAAACCCTCTACCTCCACAAAGCAGTCAATACAATTGAAAGCTCTTGCTAAGAATAACTTGGCTTGCCCCCTCTTCCCCCCCAGGCCTCGCTGTGATACACATTTATATTCATATTTTGGTTTATACAGTGTTTCCATTCTCTGCTTTAACGCCACCACCCTGTCCCTCTCTGTCTATCGCTCGCTGTCTCTGCTCTCACCATTCAAACTCAAACAGAAATCACCCTCTTGACAGCTGGTGCCACAATTAATTCCCTCAGTTCCCATCATTCAGCAGTGTCCAAACTGGAAGGCATCGCGGATGACAATTCTTTGTTCTTGATTTTCTGGCCATTATTCCCTGACTCTTGTCCGGAGACCTCTGCCTCCTGGCAGGTTGGAATTTCGCTGCCACCCTGCCCTGCGTTGTGTCAGCCGATTGGGCCGCCCAGATTGCCGGCCAGTACCTCATGAGGGCATCAGCTGGGAGAAGCTGTTTCCTCGCTTTCCCTCTCTGTGTACGTTGCTTTAGTGGTGGTTCTCAGATTGGCGGTTGGGGTGGGGGGGGAGGTGGAGGGATTGCCCTCACACGGGGAAGGCTAAAAATCAACAGAGTTACATCTCATTGAATCCCTACAGTGCACAAGGAGGCCATTTGGCCCATCGGGTCTCTGACAGAGCATCTTACTCAAGCCCTATTCCCATAAGTCCGCGTACTAACCCCGCTAATCCCCCTAACCTATACATATTGGGATGCAAAGGGGCAATTTAGTATGGCTGATCCCCCTAACCTATATATCTTTGGACACTAAGGGGCAATTTGGCAATTTTTTGAAGGGGAGGCGATGACCTAGTGGTATTATCACGAGACTATTAATCCAGAAACTCAGCTAATGTTCTGGGGACCCGGGTTCGAATCCTGCCATCGCAGATGGTGGAAGTTAATTTCAATAAAAATACCTGGAATTAAGAGTCAACTGATGACCATGAAACCATTGTTGATTGCCGGAAAAACCCATCTGGTTCACTAATGTCCTTTAGGGAAGGAAAGCTGCCGTCCTTACCAGGTCTGGCCTATATGAGACTCCAGAGCCACAGCAATGTGGTTAACTCTCAACTGGCCTCCAAGGGCAACGAGAGATAGGCAATAAATGCTGGCCAACCAGTGATACCCATGTCCCACGAATGAATAAAAAAATTTAGCACGGCCAATCCACCTAACCTGCACATCTTTGGAATGTGGGAGCAAAGTGGAAGGAGTAATTTGACAAGGAAGTATTCAATGAACGGTCGGACACTAGGAAGCTCTATGGAACAAAGGAACCTTGGTGTGTTTGTCCACAGATCCCTGAAAGGAGAAGGACATGTTAGTAGGATGGTGAAAAAGGCATATGGGACACTCGCCTTTATCAATCGGGATATAGATTACAAAAGCAGGGAAGTCATGTTGGAGTTGTATAGAACTTTGGTGAGGCCACAGCTGGAGCACTGTGTGCAGTTCTGGTCACCACATTTTAGGAAGGATGTGATTGCACTGGAGGGGGTGCAGAGGAGATTCACCAGGATGCTGCCTGGAATGGAGCATTTAAGTTATGGTGAGAGGTAGGTTGGCTTGGGTTGTTTTCGTTGGAGCAGAGAAGACTGAGGGGCAACCTGATTGAGATGTACAAGATCATGAGGGGCATGAACAGGGGGGATGTTGCCCTTAGTTGAAGGGTCAGTCACGAGGGGACAATAGGTTCAAGGTGAGAGGCAAGAGATTTAGGGGGATGCGAGGAAAAACTGTTTTTACCCAGAGGGTGGTGAGGGTTTGGAATGCGCTGCCTGGGAGGGTGGTGGAGGCGGGATGCCTCACATCCTTTAAAAAGTACCTGGATGAGTACTTGGCGCATCATAACATTCAGGGCTATGGGCCAAGTGCTGGCAAGTGGGATTAGGTGGGAGTTCAGGTGTTTCTAATGAGTCGGTGCAGACTCGATGGGCCAAATGGCCTCTTCTGCGCTGTATGGGTCTATGATTCTGAGTGAGGAAGAATGATGGAAGGAGGGCAGAAGGGAGGGAAAGGGTAGGGAGGAGGGGGAAAAGAGGGACAAAAAGGAGAGATGTTTTAGAATCCAAATGAAAGGGGATTTTTAAGGTTATTCAGCAACCGAGAGGTTGTGGGTCGCTTCACACTGTGTTACACTGTGCAGCTGAATTCAATAAATCTGATGAATTAAGTACTGAAAACCACAAAAAAATAATGACCATGAAAGCTGTTAGATTGTTGGCCCAGATTTCAAAGAAATCTAATTTTCCTTATGATGTTTGCTATGCCAGAAGGAGCAAGAATGTTTCTTTGGATTGATGGGTAAACTACTGGCCGCAATCTCCCTGGGCTCTGACGTCCTTCAGAGTTGGTGCTCATGTCCAACTGTGTCTCCACACGAGAGCAGGTCAGCTTATGCCATTGGCCAACCTCGCAGCTTATCTACACTATTCTGGGGCGGGAACCCAAAATGTGCGTCTCCATCCACTCCCTGATGGTCAAAGACAGCTGGACTGAAAGAGGAAGGTCCAAATATTTCTTGGTGAGGTGTAGGAGCAAGAGGTGCCCCTCTGGGACCTGGTTGGAAGGTCTGACCCTCTGCTACCCCCGACTACCCATCCCCACTTCCCCTCCTGACTCAACCCCACCCCCACATCCCCAACCTTCCCTTGAGAAGCAACCAAACCGTGGCCCCACCTCCAGCAACTCCAATTGTTGGCCAATTGCCTCTGTCCACCCGTTTTTGAGTAAGTATGACTGGAATGGAAAGACAGGACAGCGGTAGGACAGGCCTCCCACTGTGGGTGGCCCGCATACCTGGATGCCCATCTCCAGGGGTTACTGTTCCCACATCTGGAGCAGAGTTGAGGGCAGAGAATGTGAGGTCTCCTGACAGAACCACGAGCTCACTTGGGGATTATCTTACTCCCTATGGTGTGGCTCACAGACCATCCATCATCAAGCCTCTACTCATTGTATCCTAACTCGTACCAAGGCTGGAATTTCCAATCAGCTGTGAGGAAAGGTGTGGGGCGGGTACATTTTGGAAGTAGCCCCCTCCCCACCCTGATGGCGGGTCAGTATCCTCGGTACCAGGATTTTCAAAGCAAGGGTGGGGAATTGGGAGCAACTCACTTCCGAACATCCTGTTGAGCTCCTGGAAGAGTTTGTTATTGGGATGGGAAGGCCAATACTTCAACTCTAAATTGCCAAACTTGATCTGTCTGGAGAACATTCGTGCACAGAATCTTAGAGGTTTACAGCATGGAAACAGGCCCTTCGGCCCAACTTGTCCATGCCGCCCTTTTTTTTAACCAGTAAGCTAGTCCCAATTGCCCACATTTGGCCCATATCCCTCTATACCCATCGTACCCATGTAACTGTCTGAATGCTTTTTAAAAGACAAAATTGTACCCGCCTCTACTACTGCCTCTGGCAGCTTGTTCCAGACACTCACCACCCTCTGTGTGAAAAGATTGCCCCTCTGGACACTTTTGTATCTCTCCCCTCTCACCTTAAACCTCTGCCCTCTAGTTTTAGACTCCCCTACCTTTGGGTTCAATGCAGGAACAAAATTGGATGATTTATTTTAAAATAAGAAAGATTTTTGGTGCGAGGGAATTTTGCTCTGGATCAGATGCCGCATCATTCACTTGGCTGTTACTGTGCGTGGTGAGAGTGCTGGCCCTCCGAGAATCTGCCTCCTCTCTTCAGCTAGACAGCGGCAGGCTCCATTACTGTAAAGGGTTAACATCAGAAACACCCTGATGTTGATGTAACTGTGATGCAGTCACATGACTAAGGAAGAGTGATCAGGCAGGAGGAGAAAGACTGCAGAACGCTGCAGTGCAGAGGGATCTGGGCGTCCTACTGCATAAATCGCAAACAGCTAGCATGCAAGATTACAGATAATAGGGATAATAAATGGAATGTTGGCCTTCATTTCAAAGGAAAGGGAGCATAAAAATAGGGAAACCTTGCTAAACCTATACAAGGCACTAGTTAGATCACACCTGGAATACTGTGAGCAGGCGTTGGTCCCCTTACCTAAGGAAAGATATCATAAAATCCTCATAGAATCCCCACAGTGCAGAAGGAGGCCATTCAGCCCATCAAGTTTGCATTGACCACAATCCCACCCAGGCCCTATCTCCGTAACTCCACATATTTACCCTGCTCGTCCCCCTGACACTGAGGGTCAATTTAGCATGGCCAATCAACCTAACCCGCACATCTCAGTACTGTGGGAGGAAACTGGATCACCCGGAGGAAACCCACGCAGACATGGGGGAGAACGTGCAAACTCCACACAGACAGTGACCCGAGGCCAGAATCGAACCCAGGTTCTTGGTGCTGTGAAGCAGCAGAGCCAGCCACCGTGCCACCGTGCCACCCATGTCAATGTCATTGACTTCAAGAAACATAGTAAAGGGCATGCATGAGGTTGTCTACATCAAGGGAAACAAAGTAGAAATGGTTGAGAGCTTCACATTTTTAAGTGTCCAGATCACCAACAACCTGCCCTGGTCCCCCCATGCCGACACTATAGTTAAGAAAGCCACCAACGTCTCTACTTTCTCAGGAGGCTAAGGAAATTTGGCATGTCAGCTACGACTCTCACCAACTTTTACAGATGCACCATAGAAAGCATTCTTTCTGGTTGTATCACAGCTTGGTATGGCTCCTGATCTGTCCAAGACTGCAAAAAATTACAAAAGGTCGTGAATGTAGCCCAATCCATCACGCAAACTAACCTCCCATCCATTGACTCTGTCTACACTTCCCGCTGCCTCGGCAAAGCAGCCAGAATAATTAAGGACCCCACGCACCCCAGACATTCTCTCTTCCACCTTCTTCGGTCTGGAAAAAGATACTAAAGTCTGAAGTCACGTACCAACCGACTGAAGAACAGCTTCTTCCCTGCTGCTGTCAGACTTTTGAATGGACCTACCTCGCATTAAATTGATCTTTCTCTACACCCTAGCTATGACTGTAACACTACATTCAGCACTCTCTCCTTTCCTTCTCTATGAACGGTATGCTTTGTCTGTATAGCGCGCAAGAAACAATACTTTTCGCTGTACACTAATACATGTGACAATAATAAATCAAATCAAATCAAATATCCTGACATTGGAGTCAGTCCAGAGAAGATTCACTAGGTTGATCCGAGGCATGGAGGGATTTTTCCTATGAGGAGAGGTTGAGTTGGTTGGGTCTGTACTCATTAGAGTTTAGAAGAATGAGAGGTGACCTTATTGAGACACATTGGATTCTCAGAGGGATTGACAGGGTCGATGCTGAGAGATTGTTTCCCATTGTGGGAGAGTCAAGGACCAGAGGGCATCATCTCAGAGTAAGGAGGTCACCCATTGAAGACAGAGATGAGGAGAATTTCTTCTCTCAGAGGGGAGTGAATCTGTGGAATTCTTTACCACAGAGGGCTGTAGAGGCTGGGTCGTTAAGTATGTTCAAGGCTGAGACAGACAGATTTCTAATCAGTAAGGGAATTGAGGGTCATGAGGATAAGGCGGGAAAGTGGAGTTGAGCATTATCACATCAGATCAGTCATGGTCTCATTGAATGGGAGAGGACACTCAATGGGCCGAAGGGCCTACTTCTGTTCCTACGTGTTATGGAAGTCCAACCATGTGCAGATTTCCTCAGATGTACATAGAACATAGAACATTACAGCGCAGTACAGGCCCTTCGGCCCTCGATGTTGCGCCGACCAGTGGTACCAATCTAAAGCCCATCTAATCTACACTATTCCAATATCATCCATATGTTTATCCAATGACCATTTAAATGCCCTTAATGTTGGCGAGTCCACTACTGTTGCAGGCAGGGCATTCCACGCCCTTACTACTCTCTGAGTGAAGAACCTACCTCTAACATCTGTCCTATATCTATCACCCCTCAATTTAAAGCTATGTCCCCTCGTGCTAGCCATCACCATCCGAGGAAAAAGGCTTTCACTATCCACCCTACCTAATCCTCTGATCATCTTGTATGCCTCTATTAAGTCACTTCTTAACCTTCTTCTCTCTAACGAAAACAGCCTCAAGTCCCACAGCCTTTCTTCATAAGACATTCCCACCATACCAGGCAACATCCTAGTAAATCTCCTCTGCACGCTTTCCAATTCTTCCACATCCTTCCTATAATGCGGCGACCAGAACTGTACGCAATACTCCAAGTGCGGCCGCACCAGAGTTTTGTAAAATGAATGGGGGAGCAGGCTCGAAGGGCCGAATGGCCTACTCCTGCTTCTAGTTGCTTTGTTTCTACGTCAGTGATAGGGAAACTATTGGGGAAACTTTTGAAGGAGAGCATCTATGTCCACTGGGAGAGGCAAAGTTTGATCAGGGATAGTCAGCATGGCTTCGTCAGAGGGAGGTCATGCCTAACAAATTTGATTGAATTTTTTGAGGAGGTGACCAGGTGTGTAGATGAAGGTAGTGCAGTCGATGTGGTTCATATGGATTTCAGCAAAGACGTTGACAAGGTCCCACATGGCCGACTCCTGCTTCTAGTTTCTATTTCTTAGAGTTCACAAATAGACAGGAACAGGATTAATTTTGTGACATACTGGGTGGAGTTTTACCGGCACGGCCGCCCGAGGTTTATACAATCCTGCCTGAGGCCAACGGAGAATGCCGTTCTCCGAGCCCCCGGAATCGGGGCGGGCGTGCCGGTAAAATCCCAGCCACTGTGTGTGTGTGTGTGTGGACAGTAAGAAGTCTCACAACACCAGGTTAAAGAGATGTGTATTAGAACATAGAACATAGAACATTACAGCACAGAACAGGCCCTTCGGCCCACGATGTTGTGCCGACCTTCATCTGAAACCAAGATCAAGCTATCCCACTCCCTACCATCCTGGTGTGCTCCATGTGCCTATCCAATAACCGCTTAAATGTTCCTAAAGTGTCTGACTCCACTATCACTGCAGGCAGTCCATTCCACACCCCAACCACTCTCTGCGTGAAGAACCTACCTCTGATATCCTTCCTATATCTCCCACCATGAACCCTATAGTTATGCCCCCTTGTAATAGCTCCATCCACCCGAGGAAATAGTCTTTGAACGTTCACTCTATCTATCCCCTTCATCATTTTATAAACCTCTATTAAGTCTCCCCTCAATCTCCTCCGCTCCAGAGAGAACAGCCCCAGCTCCCTCAACCTTTCCTCATAAGACCGACACTCCAAACCAGGCAGCATCCTGGTAAATCTCCTCTGCACTCTTTCCAGCGCTTCCACATCCTTCTTATAGTGAGGTGACCAGAACTGCACGCAATATTCCAAATGCGGTCTCACCAAGGTCCTGTACAGTTGCAGCATAACCCCACGGCTCTTAAACTCCAACCCCCTGTTAATAAAAGCTAACACACTATATGCCTTCTTCACAGCTCTATCCACTTGAGTGGCAACCTTTAGAGATCTGTGGATATGGACCCCAAGATCTCTCTGTTCCTCCACAGTCTTCAGAACCCTACCTTTGACCCTGTAATCCACATTTAAATTAGTCCTACCAAAATGAATCACCTCACATTTATCAGGGTTAAACTCCATTTGCCATTTTTCAGCCCAGCTTTGCATCCTATCTATGTCTCTTTGCAGCCTACAACAGCCCTCCACCTCATCCACTACTCCACCAATCTTGGTGTCATCAGCAAATTTACTGATCCACCCTTCAGCCCCCTCCTCTAAGTCATTAATAAAAATCACAAAGAGCAGAGGACCAAGCACCGATCCCTGCGGCACTCCGCTAGCAACCTGCCTCCAGTCCGAAAATTTTCCATCCACCACCACCCTCTAGAACATAGAACATAGAACATTACAGCGCAGAACAGGCCCTTCGGCCCACGATGTTGCACCGACCAGTTAAAAAAAAAAACTGTGACCCTCCAACCTAAACCAATTTCTTTTCGTCCATGAACCTATCTACGGATCTCTTAAACGCCCCCAAACTAGGCGCATTTACTACTGATGCTGGCAGGGCATTCCAATCCCTCACCACCCTCTGGGTAAAGAACCTACCCCTGACATCGGTTCTATAACTACCCCCCCTCAATTTAAAGCCATGCCCCCTCGTGCTGGATTTCTCCATCAGAGGAAAAAGGCTATCACTATCCACCCTATCTAAACCTCTAATCATCTTATATGTTTCAATAAGATCCCCTCTTAGCCGCCGCCTTTCCAGCGAAAACAATCCCAAATCCCTCAGCCTCTCCTCATAGGATCTCCCCTCCATACCAGGCAACATCCTGGTAAACCTCCTCTGCACCCTCTCCAAAGCCTCCACATCCTTCCTGTAATGTGGGGACCAGAACTGCACACAGTACTCCAAGTGCGGCCGCACCAGAGTTATGTACAGTTGCAACATAACGCTACGACTCCTAAATTCAATCCCCCTACCAATAAACGCCAAGACACCATATGCCTTCTTAACAACCTTATCTACTTGATTCCCAACTTTCAGGGATCTATGCACACATACACCTAGATCCCTCTGCTCCTCCACACTATTCAAAGTCCTCCCGTTAGCCCTATACTCAACACATCTGTTATTCCTACCAAAGTGAATTACCTCACACTTCTCCGCATTAAACTCCATCCGCCACCTCTCGGCCCAACTTTGCAACCTGTCTAAGTCTTCCTGCAAACTACGACACCCTTCCTCACTGTCTACCACACCACCGACTTTGGTGTCATCAGCAAATTTGCTAATCCACCCAACTATACCCTCATCCAGATCATTAATAAATATTACAAACAGCAGTGGCCCCAAAACAGATCCCTGAGGTACACCACTTGTAACCGCACTCCATGATGAATATTTACTATCAACCACCACCCTCTGTTTCCTATCCGCTAGCCAATTCCTGATCCAATTTCCTAGATCACCCCCAATCCCATACATCTGCATTTTCTGCAGAAGCCTACCATGGTGAACCTTATCAAACGCCTTACTAAAATCCATATATACCACGTCCACTGCCTTGCCCCCATCCACCTCCTTGGTCACTTTCTCAAAAAACTCAATAAGGTTAGTAAGGCACGACCTACCTGCCACAAAACCATGCTGACTATCACCTATCAATTCATTACTCTCCAAATAACTATAAATCCTATCCCTTATAATTTTTTCCAACATCTTGCCGACAACAGAAGTGAGACTCACCGGTCTATAATTCCCGGGGAAGTCTCTGTTCCCCTTCTTAAACAATGGGACAACATTCGCTAACCTCCAATCTTCTGGTACTATACCAGAGGCCAACGACGACCTGAAGATCAGAGCCAGAGGCTCTGCAATCACTTCTCTTGCCTCCCAGAGAATCCTTGGATAAATCCCATCCGGACCAGGGGATTTATCTATTTTCAGACCCTCCAGAATATCCTGCACATCCTCCTTATCAACTGTAATACTGTCTATTCTACTCCCTTGCAACCCAGTGTCCTCCTCAGCTATATTCATGTCCCCTTGCGTGAACACCGAAGAGAAATATTGGTTCAATGCTTCACCAATCTCCTCCGGTTCCACACATAACTTCCCTCTGCCATCTATAACTGGCCCTAAACTTGCCCTAACCAACCTTCTGTTCTTGACATACCTATAGAACGCCTTAGGATTCTCTTTAACCCTATCCGCCAAAGTCTTCTCATGTCCCCTTTTAGCCCTTCTAAGCTCGCTCTTCAACTCCCTCTTAGCCAATCTAAAGCTTTCTAGTGCACTACCCGAGTGCTCACGTCTCATCCGAACATAAGCCTCCTTTTTCTTTTTAACCAACAAAGAAACTTTTTTGGTGCACCACGGTTCCCTAGCCCTACCAATTCCTCCTTGCCTGACAGGGACATACCTATCACAGACTCGCAGTAGCTGCTCCTTGAAAAAACTCCACATGTCGGACGTTCCCAGTCCCTGTAATCTCCTAGTCCAACCTATGTTTCCTAATTCTCTCCTAATAGCCTCATAATTACCCTTCCCCCAGCTAAAACCACTGGCCCGAGGTTCATGCCTATCCCTTTCCATCACTAAGGTGAACGTAACCGAATTGTGGTCACTATCACCAAAATGCACACCAACTTCCAAGTCTAGCACCTGGTCTGGCTCATTTCCCAGCACCAGATCCAATATAGCCTCACCTCTAGTTGGCCTGTCTACATACTGAGTCAAAAAACCTTCCTGCACGCTTTGAACAAAAACTGACCCCTCTAACGAGCTAGAGCTATAACAATTCCAGTCAATATTAGTCAAGTTAAAATCCCCCATAACAATTGCCCTATTACTTTCACTCCTAAGCAGGATTGACTCCGCAATCCTTTCCTCAACCTCTCTAGAACTTTTAGGAGGTCTATAAAAGACTCCCAACAGGGTGACCTCTCCTCTCCTATTTCTAATCTCCGCCCATACTACCTCAACAGATAAGTCCTCATCAAACCTCCTCTCTGACACTGTGATACAATCTCTGACCAATAATGCTACCCCTCCCCCTCTTCTACCTCCTTCCCTACTTCGGCTAAAACATTTGAACCCCGGGACCTGCAGCATCCATTCCTGCCCCTGCTCTATCCATGTCTCTGAAATAGCCACAACATCGAAGTCCCAGGTACTGATCCACGCTGCAAGTTCACCCACTTTATTGCGAATACTCCTGGCATTGAAGTATATACATTTCAAACCCTGCTCCACCCCACCTCTGCAATGCCGTGCATTGCAGTCCCCATCCATGCATCCCTCACTTTCAGCCCCACTACTCAGGATCCCTCCCCCCCCCCCGAATCAGTTTAAACCTCCCTGCATGGCCTTAGCAAATTTACCCCCCAGGATATTGGTCCCCTTCTGATTAAGGTGTAGACCATCCTTCTCATAGAGGTCACACCTTCCCCAGTACGAGCCCCAATTGCTTAAGTACCTGAACCCCTCCCTCCTGCACCATCCCCTCAGCCATGAATTCAAACCTTCCCTCTCCCTATTCCTCTCTAAACTATCCCGTGGTACAGGCAAGAGTCCAGAGATAACCACTCTGTCAGTCTTGGCCTTTAGTTTCCACCCCAACTCCATAAATCCCTGCCTAATATCCCCTTCCCCTATCCTCCCTATGTCGTGTGTCCCCACATGTACAATAACTTGTGGTTTATCTCCCTCCCCCCTAAGAGTCCTGAATACCCTGTCAGACACATCCCGGACCCCAGCCCCTGGTAGGCAACACACCAACCCTGAGTCCCTACCTTTAGTTCCGACCCTCCTATCTGTCCCCTTAATTGTGGAGTCCCCAATCACAAGGCCCAGTCTTTTACAGCCCCTAACCACCTGAGCTTTCTCACTCGGCTCACCCCCAGAGATCTGCTCTCTATGCTCTGTCTTCGATCAGACAGCCAGTTACCTATCCAATCGGCCAACTTTCCCTCTATCCCACACCTCCTTACTTTCATCATAAGCCGACCATGGGGGACCTTATCAAACGCCTTACTAAAATCCATGTATATGACATCAACCGCCCTACCTTCATCAACACACCTAGTTACCTCCTCAAAAAATTCTATCAAATTTGTGAGGCACGATTTGCCCTTCACAAATCCGTGCTGACTATCCCGGATTAATCCGCATCTTTCTAAATGGTCGTAAATCCCATCCCTAAGGACCTTTTCCATCAATTTACCAACCACCGAAGTCAGACTCACCGGTCTATAATTACCAGGGTCATTTCTATTCCCTTTCTTAAACAGAGGAACAACATTCGCCACTCTCCAGTCCACCGGCACCATCCCCGTGGACAGCGAGGACCCAAAGATCAAAGCCAAAGGCTCTGCAATCTCATCCCTCGCCTCCCAAAGAATCCTAGGATACATTTCATCAGGCCCAGGGGACTTATCGACCTTCAGTTTATTCAAAACTGCCAAGACATCCTCCCTCCGAACATCTATTTCCTCCAGCCTATTAGCCTGTAACACCTTCTCTTCCTCAAAAACATGGCCCCTCTCCTTGGTGAACACTGAAGAAAAGTATTCATTCATCACCTCGCCTATCTCTACTGATTCCATACACAAGTTCCCACCACTGTCCTTGACCGGCCCTAACCTCACCCTGGTCATTCTTTTATTCCTCACATAAGAGTAAAAAGCCTTGGGGTTTTCCTTGATCCGACCCGCCAAGGACTTCTCATGTCCCCTCCTAGCTCTCCTCAGCCCCTTTTTCAGCTCATTCCTTGCTAACTTGTAACCCTCAATCGAGCCATCTGAACCTTGTTTCCTCATCCCTACATAAGCTTCCCTCTTCCTTTTCACAAGACATTCCACCTCTTTCGTGAACCACGGTTCCCTCACTCGGCCATTTCCTCCCTGCCTGACAGGGACATACCTATCAAGGACACCCAGTGTTTGTTCCTTGAAAAAGTTCCACTTTTCATCAGTGCCTTTCCCTGACAGTTTCTGTTCCCATCTTATGCCCCCTAATTCTTGCCTAATCGCATCATAATTACCTCTCCCCCAATTGTAAGCCTTGCCCTGCCGTCCGGCCCTATCCCTCTCCATTGCAATAACAAAAGACACCGAATTGTGGTCCCTATCTCCAAATTGCTCTCCCACAACCAAATCTAACACTTGGCCCGGTTCATTTCCCAGTACCAAATCCAATGTGGCCTCACCCCTTGTCGGGCTATCCACATATTGTGTCAGGAAACCCTCCTGCACACACTGCACAAAAAGTGCCCCATCCAAACTATTCGACCTACAAAGGTTCCAATCAATATTTGGAAAGTTAAAGTCCCCCATGACAACTACCCTGTGACCCCCACACGTATCCATAATCTGCTTAGCAATTTCTTCCTCCACATCTCTATTACTATTTGGGGGCCTATAGTAAACTCCTAGCAACGTGACCGCTCCTTTCCTGTTTCTAACTGCAGCCCATATTACCTCAGTGTGCATATCCCCCTCAAAGTGCTTTTCCGCAGCCGTTAAACTATCCTTGATTAACAATGCTACTCCTCCACCTCTTTTACCAGCTTCCCTACACTTACTGAAACATCTATACCCCGGAACGTCCAACAACCATTCCTGTCCTTGTTCTACCCACGTCTCCGTAATGGCCACAACATCGTAGTCCCAAGTAGCAATCCACGCCCCAAGTTCATCCACCTTGTTCCGGATGCTCCTTGCATTGAAGTAGACACACTTCAACCCATCTTCCTGTCTACCGGTACCCACCCTTGACCTTGATACCTTCCCCAATATCTCACCACCCTCAACACTGACTTCCGGACTACAACTCCTTTTCCCACTCCCCTGACAAATTAGTTTAAATCCCCCTGAAGAGCCGTAGCAAATTTCCCTCCGAGGATATTGGTGCCCCTCTGGTTCAGGTGCACCCCGTCCTGTTTGTAGAGGTCCCACCTTCCCCAGAACGTGTTCCAATTATCCACGTATCTGAAACCCTCCCTCCTGCACCATCCCTGCAACCACATGTTTAAGTGCACTCTCTCCCTGTTCCTCAACTCGCTATCACGTGGCACCGGTAGCGTACCAGAGATGACCACATGTTTTGTCTTTGCTCTCAGCTTCCAGCCCAGCTCCCGAAATTCCTGTTTTAAATCCCCGTCCCTTCTCTTACCTATGTCGTTGGTACCAATGTGTACCACGACTTGTGACTGTTTCCCCTCCCCCTTAAGAATCCGGAAAACACGGTCCGAGACGTCACGGACCCTGGCATCCGCTAGGCAACAAACCATCCTCGAGTCTCTTTTGCTGCCACAGAACCTCCTATCTATCCCTCTAACTAACGAGTCCCCAATAACTATTGCCCTCCCGCTCTCCTCCTTACCCTCCTGAGCCACAGGGACGGACTCAGTGCCAGAGATCCTCTCACTGCGGCTCACCACTGGTATGTCGTCCCCCTCAACCGTATCCAAAGCGGAATACTTATTGCTAAGGGGAACGACCACAGGGGATCCCTGCACCGACTGCTTCTTCCCAGCCCCTCTCACTGTCACCCATCTATTTTCATTCCTCGGAGTAACTGTATCCCTGAAGCTTCTGTCTAGGGCCATCTCTGCATCCCTAATGATCCTAAGTTCCTCCAACTCCAGCTCCAGTTCCCTTACACGGTTTTGGAGGAGCTGCAGATGGATGCACTTCTCACAGGTGTAATCAGCAGGGACACTGTCGTCGTCCCTCACCTCGAACATAGTGCAAGAGGAACATTGCACTGCCTTCACACCCATTCCCTCTAGATACCTTGCCAGTACCAGGTAGAAACAGCAAAAAATGAATTAACTCACCCAAGCCCTGTGAGCCAAAGCCCTACTGCTTTCACTCTGCCTCCTGCTCACTCTGCTGCCCGCTAACGACGCTGCCCGCTCAAAAGTGCGGCCTACTTTTAAACCCTCCAAAAACCTTCCCAGACTCCTGCTGGGCCCACTTCCTGTTTTAAAAAAAACCTCCGATTTTTTTACACAAATTTAACTTAAAATAAATAAATAAATGTAGTGAACAAACCAACTGCCTTCTCCTCAGCCTGGTCCTGTGGAACAGAACAGACAGAACAGCTAGTGAGATTCTACAAGCCCAGGAGGCAAGCTGGAGACAATACACATCTCTTTAACCTGTGTTGAATGCTCCCTCCACCCACATTATCTGTACCTTTAAGACCTGGCTGGCTGTAGAGATTTGCATTCTAATTAGTATTCTGTAACTTGATTTCTGTGTCTGTGCACTGTTGGAGAACAGATATCCATCCCATCTGACGAAGGAGCTGTGCTCCGAAAGCTTATGGTATTTGCTACCAAATAAACCTGTTGGACTTTAACCTGGCGTTGTGAGACTTCTTACTGTGTTCACCCCAGTCCAACGCCGGCATCTCCACATCATGAGTGTGTGTAGCCATTATTGTAGTTAAATATACTGTCGTCTTGTATTGTATTCCTTCTCTTGTGTTTCTTTTAAGTTAATCATTTTTATTTATGATCGATTACAGAACATATGACTGTCATCTAGTCAGATGTTCTGAGCATGCCCAGTGCGCAATGACATGAACCGGACACCTTGGCGACAGGCTCTCTTGTGCTCGGGTCTCTCAATAAGCAGCAGATACCTTCACCACACGGTCTGGAGCAGGTTCAGAAAAGGCAGCTCACCACCACCTTCTCAAGGGACAATTAGGGATGGGCAATCAATGCTGACCCAGCCAGTGATGCCCATGTCCCAGGGATAAACTTTTTAAACATGAAAAGATCAGAAGCTGTGACTGAGCTGAGAATTCAGATCAATGTTTGAAACTCGACTTATAATCAGTCTGTTCAGTGATTATTCCAACCTGAAGGGGCCTTTACTGCAATGGTCCAAATTCTAAAACGGAATATTCAAAAACTAAATAAATTGAAGAATCATAAAATCCCTACAGCACAGAAGGAGGCCATTCGGCCCATCGAGTCTGCATCAACAACAATCCCACCCCAGGGGATTGTCCTCTATCTTTGTCACCCCACATAAGCCCCCTGACACTAAGGGGCAACCCCAACTAGAGCTTGTTCCCTCTAACCCCAAATATTTACCCCGCTAACCTCCCAAACCTACACATTTTGGGACACTAAGGGGCAATTTAGCATGGCCAATGCCCCTAACCTATACATCTTGGGACACGAAGGGAAAATTTAGCATGGCCAATTCCCCTAACCTACACATCGTGGGACTCTAAGGGACAATTTAGGATGGCCAATCCCCCTAACCTACACATCTCAGGAACTAAGGGGCAGTTTAGCATGGCCAATCCACCTAACCTGCACATCTTTGGACACTAAAGGGCAGTTTAGCATGGCCAATGCCCCTAACCTATACATCTTGGGACACTAAGGGACAATTTAGCATGGCCAATGCCCCTAACCTATACATCGTGGGACTCTAAGGGACAATTTAGGATGGCCAATCCCCCTAACCTACACATCTTAGGACACTAAGGGGCAGTTTAGCATGGCCAATCCACCTAACCTGCACATCTTTGGAGTGTGGGAAGAAACCCATGCAGACATGGGGAGAACGTGCAAACTCCACACAGACAGTGACCCGAGGTTGGAATTGAACCCAAGTCCCTGGCGCGCTGTGAGGCAGTAGTGCTAATCACTGTGCCACCCTAATGATGCGCTCTCTTAAGTAAAAGAATCACATCCATCTTGTGTGGCACGGCATTGTGTATCATTTAGCCAAGTTAAGAAGTGTTTTCAAACCATCCATGTGTCCAAACAACTGTCTTCTCCGTGAGTACTTGCTGCTTTGAAGCGATGCTTTGATATCGGCACTCAATTTCCTGTCAGTGTTACTTACCCGTCTGCTGTGTGTCTCTGACACTTCAGCAACTGACAGGCTGGCAAATAAAATTTCATGTCGATTTAATAAGATTGCCATTATCAAACAGAAATGAGCCTGTGTCCTGCTGAGAAGCATTCGCCTTGCTGTGTCAATGGATACTTCAGTGGATTAAGGAGATTAGGAGTTTATGTGGGGCTTAAGGATTTGATTACACTGTAATGTATCACACCATACATGACCAACTCATACTCATCGTCAAGCAGATGGCCAGAATAAAGGAGTCAAACAGAATGAACCTGGGGCAGAGGGGAGGTTAACTTTCAGATTACCCAATGCACTGGAATGGTGTCCAGCAAATCATACTGCTTTCATTAACTGCTGGGGAAGGAACTGGATAAACGCTGGTGTAGAACTGGGATCGAAGGCTACAACATTCCACAAAGTTCAATATTTCCACAATGCAGTAATTTTATTTTCTTTTACTTATTAATCATAGAATCCCTACAGTGCAGAAGGAGGCCATTCGGCCCATCGAGTCTGCACCGACCACAATCCCACCCCAGGCCCTATCCTCGTAACCCCATGCATTTACCCTAGCTGGTTCCTCTGACATTAAGGGGCAATTTAGCATAGCCAATGCACCTAACCCGCACATCTTTGCACTGTGGGGGAAAACAGGAAGAAACCCACGCAGACTCAGGAGAACGTGCAAACTCCACACAGACCAGTGGCCCAAGCTGGGAATGGAACCCGGGTCCCTGGTGCTGTGAGGCAGCAGTGCTAACTACTGTGCCAATGTGCTACCCCAAAGTGTCACAAGTAGGCTTACATTAACACTGCAGTGAAGTTACCATGAAAATCCCCCAGTCGCCACACTCCAGCTCCTGTTCGGGTACACTGAGGGATAATTTAACATGGCCAATGCACCTAACCAGCACGTCTTTCAGACTGTGGGAGGTAACCAGAGCACCCGGAGGAAACCCACACAGACACGGGGAGAACGTGCAGACTCCACATAGACAGTGACCCAAGCCAGGAATCGAACCCGGGTCCCTGGCGCTATGAGGCGCAGTGAAACTTGCACATAAACTCTAGATTTTGCCTTCTATTTCTATAACTTTCAAAAGAACTTGATTATATACTTGAAAAAGAAAATTCACAGGACTCTGCGTGAAGAAAATACTCCACGCAGACATTGACCAAAGCCGATTTTCAAATGTGCTGATGACACCACCATAGTGGGTCGGATCTCAAACAATGACGAGACAGAGTACAGGAGTGAGACAGAGAATCTGGTGAACTGGTGCAGCAACAATAATCTCTCCCTCAATGTCAACAAAACGAAGGAGGTTGTCATCAACTTCAGGAAGTGTAGTGGAGAACATGCCCCTGTCTACATCAACGGGGACAAAGTAGGAAGGGCCGAGAGCTTCAAGTTCTTCGATGTCCAGATTACCAACAACCTGTCCTGGTCCCCCCACGCCGACACTATAGTTAAGAAAGCCCACCAACGCCTCTACTTTCTCAGAAGACTAAGGAAATTTGGCATGTCAGCTACGACTCTCACCAACTTTTACAGATGCGCCATAGAAAGCATTCTTTCTGGTTGTATCACAGCTTGGTATGGCTCCTGCTCTGCCCAAGACCGCAAGAAACTACAAAGGGTTGTGAATGTAGCCCAATCCATCATGCAAGCCAACCTTCCATCTATTGACTCTGTTTACACTTCTCGCTGCCTCGGAAAAGCAGCCAGTATAATTAAGTACCCCACGCACCCCGGACATTCTCTCTTCCACCTTCTTCTGTCGGGAAAAAGATACAAAAGTCTGAGGTCACGTACCAACCGACTCAAGAGCAGTTTCTTCCCTGCTGCTGTCAGACTTTTGAATGGACCTACCTCGCATTAAATTGATCTTTCTCTACACCCTAGCTATGACTGTAACATTACATTCTGCACTGTCTCCTTTCCTTCTCTATGAATGGTATGCTTTGTCTGTATAGCGCGCCAGAAACAATACTTTTCACTGTATACTAATACAGATGACAATAATAAATCAAATCAAATCAACCTGAGTCCCTGGTGCTGTGAGGCAGCAGTACTAACCACTGTGCCACCGAGCCATCCATCTTGTAGTGTGACTGGATAGGATCCATTCACAATGGGCCTCAAAATCAGAGCAATGGACTCGAATTCCAATTTTTTATGCAGGATGTGAAGCAAGGAAAGATTTGGCAGAGATATCCGTCAGTGGGATTCAGAAAGTGGCCAGTTGGAGCCACCCTCTGATTGGCAAGTCCTGCAGAAACAACAACCGAGATATTTGGGGGAGAGAGGAAAGGGAAGGGAAGAAATCCGGTCTCGCATTCCCTCAAGGGTTTCGTTTTCACAGAGAGACCTGGGGTTACTTCAGGGCAGTGAGAATGGATCGAGTTATTCAAAAGAAAAAACAGATGTGGGGGAGTGCAGGGGGCAGAATTAATGAATCTGAAACAACCAATTAAAATAACTTTAATTCAGTGGCATTTGTAGATTAAGATATTGCAGTTTATCAGCGTCGGATTTTCTTTCAATAGCTCTCCAAAGGGCAAGGGTCAATTCAGGTTCCGCAGAAGCAGGAGGAAGAATGTCAAAGTGAAGGGGTCAAGTTTCCAGTTCTGTCACAGGCAGGGCTGACAGTGTGACAGAACAGTTAAAGGTTCCTTCACTTTGGGCAAATACCCCTAACCTGCACATCTTTGGACACTAAGGAGCAATTTAGCATGGCCAATCCACCTAACCTGCACATCTTTGGATACCAAGGGGCAATTTAGCATGGCCAATCCACCTAACCTGCACATCTTTGGACACTAAGGGACAATTTAGCATGGCCAGTCCCTTAACATACACATCTTTGGACACAAAGGGACAACTTAACGTGGCCAATCCCCCTAACCTGCACATCTTTGGACAATAAGGGGCAATTTAGCATGGCCAAGCCACCTAATCTACACATCTTTGGGCAATAAGGGGCAATTTAGCATGGCCAATCCCTTAACATACACATCTTTGGACGCAAAGGGACAACGTAGCGTGGCGAATCCCCTAACCTATACATCTTTAGACACTAAGGAGTAATTTAGCATGGCCAATCCCCCTAACCTACACATCTTTGGACACTGAGGGGCAAAGATGTGCGGGTTAGGTTGATTGGCCATGCTAAAAATTGCCCTTAGTGTCCTGAGATGCATAGGTTAGAGGGATTAGTGGGAAAATATGTAGGGATATGGGGGTAGGGCCTGGGTGGGATTGTGGTCGGTGCAGACTCAATGGGCCGAATGGCCTCTTTCTGTACTGTAGGGTTTCTATGTTTCTATGTTAATTTAGCATGTCCAATTCCGCTAACTTATACATCTTTGGAGACTAAGAGGCAATTTAGCATGGCCAATGCTCCTAACATACACATCTTTGGATAATAATAGGCAATTAAGCATGGCCAATCCAGCTAACCCGCACATCTTATATTCGGTAAAGTTAGAAAGTGTATGGATAAAAGTGGATAGAAGATCTCAGTGTTTTTTCAGAAAGCATTCAATCAGCTGGTTTACAAGATATTAGTAAGAAGTCTCACAACACCAGGTTAAAGTCCAACAGGTTTATTTGGTAGCAAAAGCCATCAGTGGTGGTGGAGGCAAACTCAATGGGGTCTTTTAAGCGACTCCTGGATGAGTACATGGAGCTTAATAGGATGGAGGGTTATAGGTAGGTCTAGAAGGTGGGCCGAAGGGCCTGTTTGTGCTGTAGTTTTTCTATGTTCTATGTTCTGTTCTAAATTTGAAGTGTTTTGTCAGTATGAACAAAACAGATCTATAAGAGAGTCAGTAGTGTGGTGGTATCAATTTAAAACTGATTAAAAGATTGGAGAAATGTTACACAAAGGGGCAAATATTTCCATTCTGCCCGCCATGGGAATCGTAGCGGGTGAAGAGGTGGACCATGCAAAGGTCCGTTGGACTCGGGTGGGATTTTCCGGTTTCAAGGCAAGTGCGGCTGGAAAATCCCCCCCAAAGAGCGATTGGAGCAGAGACATCCATTCATGAAGGGAAATTCGCATGAACATGCGGAACAGGTGGAAATTCAGGGCTCCAGGTTTAGAGTCAGATAGTGGGATTAGGTTTAGGCCGGAATTCTCTGATCTCAACCGCCCCGCCAGCAAGAATGGAGAATTTGGCGTTCATACAAAGCTTCATTGACAGCAGCGGGACTGGAGAATCCCAGCCATGGGTGAGGTCCGAGAATCCCAGCCACGGGCAGGACTGGAGAATCCCAGCCATGGGCGGGATTGGAGAATCCCAACCATGGGTGAGGTTGGAGAATCCCAGCCATGGGCGAGGTCAAAGAATCCCAGCTGTGGGCGGGTCTGGAGAATCCCAGCCACGGGTGAGGTTGGAGAATCCCAGCTATGGGCAAGGTTGGAGAATCCCAGCTTTAAGTCGATCTGCCAAAGTGACTTAATGGACAGAAATGCCTAAATTATCCCTTACTGGGCTATAAACCTGGTCACTCTGGGCCACGGCTGGTGGGGAAAAGTATCAGTTGGACAGATGCGGAGTTTATGATGAGGGGAGAAGGCGGGGGGGTAACTGCAACTCTTCCAGAATCGGTCATCAGACATCGCAAGGATGAAGAAAGAGTTGAGATGTCGGGGAGAGGGAGAGTGCAGTGTTTGCAACACTAAAGGTGACCTCATGCTTGTTGGTGGTGTCACCAAGGGGAAACGTGTGATGGACAACAGGTTGGGGGTAAGGATAAATTCTTGAAGACTACCTGAGATGAAGGAGTAAATGTGGAAAATAGAGTCTCACATAAAGGTCACCTGGCTGCGATCAGTAAGATTGGAACCAATCACGGGTGCTCCAACTGAGGTTACAGTTCAACATCTTGCTGATTGACTCAAGTAGTACTCAAGGAGTTAAGTAACAAGACCTATGTGGGCAGAGTTTCTCAAAACTCAGGATGTGGTGGACAACTAGAGGACAATCTAAATACCGAATCCATCCATCTTTCCATCCAGGTCTAATTCAACATGACAGGACATAAAAAATCTATTATGAGATTTATTCACCGATACTTTGGGGAACTTTCTGCTTCTTTTAATAGTCTCCTACTCAGCCCCAATAAATCAGCTAAGTATTGTTCTGTGTTGCTCTTATGAAGTCTGTGCTCATTGATGTGGAAGGTGTTTTGTCCATTTTGGACACAGAGTGCTTTCTGATCAGGGAAAGAGTCTCTTACTCTGCTGAGATGATGTTGTTCGGACACACTTTTTCTGAACCAGTGTGAAGTTTAGAATCATAGAATCCCTACAATGCAGAAGGAGGCCATTCGGCCCATCGAGTCTGCACCAACCACGATCTCACCCAGGCCCAGTTCTCGTAACCCCAAATATTTACCCTGTTAACCCCCCTGACACGAGGGTCAATTTAGCATGGCCAATCCACCCAACCCGCACATCTTTGGATTCTTTCTTCAGTATCTTTACACACCCTGAGACCGCTCTGAGATACCGCAAACTTAACATCCATTCCCAATCACAAGAGGATTAGAAGTCACGCATTAGCCCTACAAAGTCTTTGGTTGGAGTTTTGGAGTACTGGGGTGGGCACCACACCTTAGGCCTTGCAGTGTAGCGAATGCAATGTTGATTCGCCAGAGTGTAACCTGGATTGCAAAAGGACCAGATTCTGAGGCGAGATCGCACCAAACCGGGTTGCCCTTCCTGGAATTTAAAATGTTAAACGGTGATCATTTCTCCGAGGCAGTGGTGGCCTTCCCCCCATACCCTTTGACTTCCTTCGTCCAAGAACTATATCTAACTCCTTCTTGAAGATAATGTTTTGGCCTCAATGGCTTTCTGTGGTAGCGAATTCCACAGACTCACCACTCTTTGGATGAAGACATTTCTCCTCATCTCAGTCCTAAACAGTCTACCTCGGATCCTCAGACTGTGACCTCAGTTCTGGACTCCCCCACCATCAGGAACATCCTCCCTGCATCGACCCTGTCCGATCCTGTTAGAGTTTTGTAGGTTTCAATGGGATCCTCCCCTCATTCTTCTGAACTCCAGCAAAAACAATCCTAACCTAGTCAATCTCTCCTCATACATCAGTCCCGCCATCCCCGGACTCAGCCTGGTAAACCTTTGCTGCATTCCCTTGAGAGCAAGAACATCCTTCCTCAGAAAAGGAGACCAAAACTGCACACAATATTTCAGGTGTGGTCTCACCAAGGCCCTGTATAGTTGCAGCAAGGCATCCCTGTTCCTGTACTCAAAACCTCTCGCAATGAAGGCTAACATGCCATTTGCCTTCTTTACCGCCTGCTGTACCTGCATGCTTACCTTCAGTGACTGGTGCACAAGGACACCCAGGTCTCATTGCACACTCCTCTTTCCTCATTTATGGCCATTCAGATAATAATCTGCCTTCCTAATATTGCTACCAAAGTGGATAACCTCACATTAATCCACAGTATTCTGCATGTGCCATGCATTTGCCCACTCACTCAGCCTGTCCAAATCACAATGAATGATCTCTGCATCCTCCTCACAGCTCACCCACCCCCCCCTCCTCCCTCACCCAGCTTAGTGTAAGACCATAAGACGTAGGAACAGAATTAGGCCATTCAGCCCATCGAGTCTGCTCCGCCGTTCAATCATGGCTGATATTTTTCTCATCCCCATTCTCCTGCCTTTTCCCCATAACCCCTGACCCCTTATTAATCAAGAACCTATCTATCTCTGTCTTAAAGACACTCAATGACCCGGCCTCCACAGCCTCAGTGTCATCTGAAAATTTGAGGATATTGTGGATCCAACATCCTCCCTGTCCTGGGTCGCAAACAACTGGTGCAGTTGACACAAAGGTCTGGTATTGACTATGTATGGGACTGTGTTCATTCTTCTGAGGTCAGGACAAATTACAAGTTTCCCTGTGATACAGTTGCTGACAATGAACCGCTGACTAAAGACGATGAAAGATGATATAGGAATGTAAACACTAGTAAAAGCTATAGGCCATGCTTACTTATTGTTTGACTGAGAGGAGTTGATTGAATGCATCCATTGTAATGGCTGTACCCAGACTTTAGTCAACCTTACATTCAAATATCTGTCGCCGTCCTCATGTTGGTGATACAGCAGTTGGCCAAAGGAATAACATTTTGCACCATCCATCGCTACTAAATATGGAAACAGCTTCCACCAATTTTCAGCTGATGTGTACGCAGTAGAATTGAGAGTTACTCCTATTGATGAACTAAAGGGAATTCAGTCATTTCCCCGCACTTGCTGAGTTCTGTAAACTAACAATAGATATGGAGGAGGATCCCAGAGGCAGATTAGCCATTAAAAACCCAGGCATGGTTGCAGTCATACAAAGAACCCTTTGCTCAACCAACCACTTTGCTAATTCCCCAGAGATTGCACCTTCACTACTGATGTTTTGGGTACTTAGCTGAACCGAGGCCAGCCCAGCTCAGCACGAGAGTAGTCCAGCTGGAAGAGAACCAACTCGTTCCTCAGAATACAACACGAAGAAGCCTCCTCGGGGTCTACAGATCCACTCTCTGTTGACTGAAGTTTGACAACCAACAGACAGACTTGCATTGATATTAATTCTTAGAGAAATTAATCACTTTAAATATCAAAATGGCAGCCGCGTCCCGTTTTTATGTCTATCGTGAAACTTGCTCCATTAAGGGCAAAGGGGCAGCACAGTGGTTAGCACTGCTGCCTCACAGCGCCAGGGACCCAGGTTCGATTCCCAGCTTAGGTCACTATCTGTGTGGAGTTTGCATGTTCTCCCCGTGTCTGCGTGTTTCCTCCGGGTGCTCCAGTTTCCTCCCACAGTCCAAAGATGTGCGGGTTAGGTGGATTGGACATGCTAAAATGCCCCTAGTGTCGGGGGATTAGCTAGGGTAAACATGTGGGATTATGGGGATAGGGCCTGGGGGGGATTGTAGTCAGTGCAGGCTTGATGGGTCGAATGGCCTCCTGTGCACTATAGGATTCTATGATTCTATGACTAAAGATGGTCTCTATTTCTAGAATCCTTACAGTAGAGAAGGAGGCCATTTTGTACTTTTGTACATTTGGGAAAAGATGTTGACTATCTAGCTGATCTATGCCCCTCATTATTTTATAGACCTCTATAAGATCACCCCTCAGCCTCTTATGCTCCAGAGAAAAAAGTCCCAGTCTATCCAGCCTCTCCTTATAACTCAGTCAGCATGGCTTTGTGAGTGGAAAATCATGTCTCACAAATTTGATTGAGTGTTTTGAAGGTAGATGAGGGCAGTGCAGTTGATGTTGTCTACATGGACTTTAGCAAGGCCTTTGACAAGGTACCGCATGGTAGGTTGTTGCATAATGTTAAATCTCACACGATCCAGGGTGAGGTATCTAAATGGATACAAAATTGGCTTCTGGACAGAAGCTAGAGGGTGGTTGTAGCAAGTTGTTTTTCAAACTGGAGGCCCGTGACCAGCGGTGTGCCTCAGGGGTCAGTGTTGGGCCCACTGTTATTTATCATTTATATTAATGATTTGGATGAGAATATAGGGGGCATGGTTAGTAAATTTGCAGGTGACACCAAGATTGGTGGCATAGTGGACAGTGAAGAAAGTTATCTCCAATTGCAGCGGGATCTTGATCAATTGGGCCAGTGGGCTGACGAATGGCAGATGGAGTTTAATTTAGACAAATGCGAGGTAATGCATTTTGGTAGATTGAACCAGGGCAGGACTAACTCAGTTAATGGTAGGGCATTGGGGAGAGTTACAGAACAAAGAGATCTAGGGGTACATGTTCATAGCTCCTTCAAAGTAAAGTCACAGGTGGACAGAATGGTGAAGAAGGCATTCGACATGCTTGGTTTCATCGGTCAGAACATTGAATACAGGAGTTGGGACGTCTTGTTGAAGTTGTACAAGACATTGGTAAGGCCACACTTGGAATACTGTGTGCAATTCTGGTCACCCTATTATAGAAAGGATATTATTAAACTAGAAAGAGTGCAGAAAAGATTTACTAGGATGCTACCGGGACTTGATGGATTGAGTTATAAGGAGAGGCTAAATAGACTGGGACTTTTTTCTCTGGAGCGGAGGAGGCTGAGGGGTGACCTCATAGAGGCCTATAAAATAATAAGGGGCATAGACAAGGTAGATAGTCAATATCCTTTCCCAAAGGTAGGGGAGTCTAAAACTAGAGGGCATAGGTTTAAGGTGAGAGGGGAGAGATACAAAAGTGTCCAGAGGGGCAATTTTTTCACACAGAGGGTGGTGAGTGTCTGGAACAAGCTGCCAGAGGTAGTAGTAGAGGCGGGTACAATTTTATCTTTTAAAAAGCATTTAGATAGTTACATGGGTACGATGGGTATAGAGGGATATGGGCCAAATGTGGGCAATTGGGATTAGCTTAGGGGTTTTTAAAAGAAAATAAGGGCGGCATGGACAAGTTGGGCCGAGTGGGGCCTGTTTCCATGCTGTAAACCTCTGTGGCTCTATGACTCTAACTCAATCCATCAAGTCCCGGTAGCATCCTAGTTAATCTTTTCTGCACTCTTTCTAGTTTAATAATATCCTTTCTATTATGGGTTGGCCAGAAACCACTTTCTCCTGAATGTGACGGGATTCTCAAAGGGAGGCAAGGAATGCCTTCAATTAACAGCCCATTAATCTCTGCGAGGAGCTTGATAATGAGGGAGAGAAGGGAATTCTGAAAGTTGAATCCACTGAACTCTAACAGCCTAGCGCAGGTTAGTGCACCTGCTGTCGGGTCCGCTGTGGACAGCACTTGAAGATGATGATGAGTGCTGTCTCAATAAATTACAGCCTCATCAGCAAACAGAATGATGCAAAACCCTGTGCCTCCATCAACTATTAGTGCAACGACATTGTCTCATTGGCATCATCAGTTCTGGGTTACGGTGCCCAGTGCTATCCAAGAAGGTGCAGCTGGAGATCAAAGCTCATGTTTCCGGGATGCAGTTGGACTCACAATCATAGCTGTGCTGCTGAGGAAAGGGGTGGAAAGTTAAAAAAGTTTATTTATTAGTGTCACAAGTAGCTTACATTAACACCGCACTGAAGTCACTGTGAAAATCCCCTAGTCACCACACTCTGGCGCCTGTTCGGGTACACTAAGGGAAAATTTAGCATGGCCAATGCACCTAACCAGCACGTCTTTCAGACTGTGGGAGGAAACCGGAGCATCCAGAGGAAACCCACGCAGACACGGGGAGAACGTGCAGACTCCACACAGACAGTGACCCAAGGCCAGAATTGAACCCGGGTCCCTGGCGTTGTGAGGCAGCAGTGCTAACCACTGTGCGAGGGAAAGTCAACCACATTCATCGGAAAATTCCACGCAATAGAGAAGGACTTGCCATTCCTCAGGCTGCAGTTGGAACCCAACACCAAGCAGACAACAGGGAGTCTCATCCATAGCCTGGAGTGACTGGCAAGAGGCAATGCCCTCATCATGAATGGACGCCTTGTCAATCTGACCTTTGGCTAAGCACGAGCCTTCCTCTGACAATGAGACTCTCTGACAGGGAAAATGAAAATGCTTCAACCCCAGTGTCTTTTCCCACCTTTGTAAATACATAGGATAAACATTAGCGCATTAGAAATCACAAGGGGTGTCAGGGTACCCGGGATAGCTAAAAATATCCATGGAAAAAGCAAGATTCGCAGACAAGGCGTAAACCAAGAAAAACCCGCTCAATTCTAATCATTGTGTGTTTACCTAGACACCTCATGCACCAATAGCAACGAAGGATAACAATGTAGAATTCACCACATAAACACAGTGGCTACAAAAGCAAGTCAGAGGCTGGGAATACTGCGCTGAGTAACTCAGCTCCTGACTCCCCAGAGCTTATCCACCATCTACCATCGACACACTGGGAACGTTTAAGACTTATCTAGACAGCCATATGAACGGAGTGGGAATGGAGGGATACAAAAGAATGGTCTAGTTTGGACCAGGGAGTGGCACAGGCTTGGAGGGCTGAAGGGCCTGTTCCTGTGCTGTATTGTTCTTTGTTCTTGTTCTGTCCAAGGCACAAGTCAGGAGTGTGATGGAATACTCGGACTGCAGAAATTCAAGAAGGCAGCTCACCACCACCTTCTCAAGGACAACTAGAGATGGACAACAAATGCTGGCCAGCCAGAGACGCCCATGTCCCACAAATGAATAAAAGAAATAACTGCAGTTCTTCCAAAGGCAAAACATACAGCAAAAACAGATAAACCTGGGAATGATGCCAGGTTTTAGCCACTGGGAGAGACTGAATGGGCTGAGGTACTTTTCTCCAGAAAGGAGCTGGTTGAGGGGATGAGCTGATGGAGGACTTTGATTTAATTTATTATTGTCACATGTATTGGACACGGTGAAAAGTATTGTTTCTTGCGCGTTATACAGACAAAGCATACCGTTCATAGAGAAGGAAAGGAGAGAATGCAGAATGTAGTGTTACAGTCATAGCTAGGGTGTAGAGAAAGATCAACTTAATGCAAGGTAGGTCCATTCAAAAGTCTGACAGCAGCAGGGAAGAAGCTGTTCTTGAGTCGGTTGGTACGTGACCTCAGGTCTGTAAAATTACGAAGACATTCGATCGGACAGAATAGATGCTTCCACTTGTGAAGGAGTCAAGAACTAAGGATCACAAATATAAGATAGTCGCTAATAAATTTGGGATTACCGATGATTATCCTTTGACACTGGGGAGAAACGGTTTTAGCCAGAGAGTGGCTATCACGTGAAACTTGCCGACACCTCAGGGAGTAGTTGGTGCAAAGAACAGAGGTTTATTTGAAGGGGAGTTAGATAAGTACATGAGGGAGATAGGAATACAAGGAAATGCTGGTTGGGTTCGCTGAAGGGGAGGTGGGAGGAGGCGTGTGTGGAGTGTACACACCCGATATGCAGCAATGGGAGAAATGGCCTCTTTCTGTGCTGTAGATTTTATGTAATGATTGTATTTACACCTGAATGTGTGCCAAGGTAGGAAGGTTTACTGAGCTGATTTTTAGAATCTCAACACCCACTTGGCATCAAAAGGGCGATCACATCATTTATTTTCTTCGCCATAGAATCCCTACAGTGCAGAAGGAGGCCATTCTGCCCATCGAGCCTGCGCCGACTCTCCAAAGGAACATCCTATCAAGCCCACCATCCCCTCCCAACCCTATCCCAATGGGAACAGAGAGTGAATGATCACCCCGGGGGGTGAAGTCCTCTCATAGAATCATAGAATAGAATCATAGAATCCCTACAGTGCAGAAGGAGGCTGTTCGGCCCATCGAGCCTGCACTAACAACAATCCCCACCCAGGCCCTATCCCTATAAACCTCTGGATTTACCCAGCTAATACCCCTGACACTAGGGTCAATTTTGCATGGCCAATCCACCGAACCCGCACATCTTTGGAGTGTGGGAGGAAACCGGAGCACCCAGAGGAAACCCACGCAGACACGGGGAGAACGCGCAAACTCCACACAGATAGTGACCCAAGCCGGGACTTAAACCCAGGGCCCCTGGTGCTGTGAGGCAGCAGTGCTAATTAAACACTGTGCCACCGTGATGCCCCAAGGGCTGCTTCTGCAAGGGCTGCAAACCCTTGTACATACTTAATGAAAGCAAATTCCTGCAGATACTGGAATCTGAAACCAAAAGAGAAAATGCTGGAAAATCTCAGCGGGTCTGGCAGCATCTGTAAGGAGAGAAAAGAGCTGACGTTTCGGGTCCAGATGACCCTTTGTCAAAGCTTTGACATCTGGACTCGAAACGTCAGCTCTTTTCTCCCCTTACAGATGCTGCCAGACCCGCTGAGATTTTCCAGCGTTTTCTCTTGTGGTCCTTGTACAGACTTTCTCCTTGTCGATCCATACCTTGGGTGGAATATTTCCGTCCTGCCCACCACAGGAATCACAGCGAGCGGGGGGATGGGGGGGGAACCACGCATAGGTCCGTTGACCTCAGGGGGGATTTTCTGTCCTTGGGGGGGGGCGAGTGTGGCTGGAAAATTCCGCCCCTTCTGTCCCGAATAAAGCCTTAATTGTCTTGACGATGCCTAAGTGACGCTACATAATAATAAGAATTCACCAACATTTATTTTTATTAATAACATTCATTTTTTTAAAATAAGTATGTGTTTCCTGGAAGGGCAGTCGTTGAGGTGACAGAAGAGAGTGTTGTTTGTGTCAGCCCTGCCTCCACTCCACCCAGAGTTCCAGTGAACAGGAGGTCAGACACACAAAGTACTCAATGATGGAACCGTACCCTTGACGTTCTGAGGGGAGGGGGGAGGGGAAACAGCCAGCCAGGTTAATGCATTTTTTAAAAGTGGATGATTTCATTCAAAACCACAGTGGACATTACTGAGGTTAACGCAGACATGTGATTAATTTATGAGTGAGCGCGGGGCTAATGAGGCATAACTTTGAAATCTGAGGTAAGCTTGGAGTTTGTCTGGCGACTTCACCCAACCTGGACAGCTGGCAGCTTTGAATATTTAGATATGTGAGTAATAAATAGAATTGCATAATCGAAGCTGTGGCGGTTGAACAGCCCAGGGCTCCTCCCAGATTGGACTAACAAAGAAGCCAATTAATATTTAAACTATTCACTCACTTCTCACCTCCATTTGTAATTTCCTATCGCTAAATAAATACTGTGTTGTTGCTAATATAACACACCACATGATCTCTCAGTGTCTGATACACTCATTGGATTCTGCACCCTGCCCCAGAGCGATACGGAGGAATTGGTTAGTGTCAAAGGAACACAGGCCATTCAGCCTCCTGAGCCTCTCCCACTATTTAATTAGATTCATTTTCACTGACCAACCAGACCATGACGTGGAGGTGTCGGCGTTGGACCGGGGTAAACACAGTAAGAAGTCTCACAACACCAGGTTAAAGTCCAACAGCTTTATTTGGAATCACGAGCTTTCGGAGCGCTGCCCCTTCATCAGGTGAGTGAGGAGTTGTGTTCACAAACAGGGCATATACAGACACAAACTCAATTACAAGATAATGGTTGGCATGCGAGTCTTTACAGGTAATCAGGTCTTTACAGGTACAGACAATGTGAGTGGAGAGAGGGATAATCACAGGTTAAAGAGATGTGTATTGTCTCTAGACAGGACAGTTAGTGAGATTTTGCAAGCCCAGGCAAGCTGTGGGGGTTACAGATAGTGTGACATGGACCCAAGATCCCGGTTGAGGCCGTCCTCATGTGTGCGGAACTTGGCTATCAGTTTCTGCACAGCGATTCTGCGCTGTCGTGTGTCGTGAAGGCCGCCTTGGAGAACGCTTGCCCGAAGATCAGAGGCTGAATGCCCGTGACTGCTGAAGTGCTCCCCAACAGGAAGAGAACACTCCTGCCTGGTGATTGTTGAGCGGTGTTCATTCATCCGTTGTCGTAGCACTAGACCATGGCTGACCTCTTCTCCAGTAGACAAACGAGCTGATGATCCTCACGTTTCGAGGACAAACAAAGATACAATGTGGGCATTTATCTAAAGGAACAGAATATAAAGGTAAGGAAGTATTGTTGCAACTATACAAGGCATTGGTGAGGCCGCACCTGGAGTATTGTGCACAGTTTTGGTCCCCTTATTTGAGGAAAGATGTAGTGGCATTGGAGGCAGTTCAGAGGAGGTTCACTAGATTGATTCCAGAGATGAGGGGTTTGTCGTATGAAGAGAGATTGAACAGTTTAGGCCGATACTCTCTGGAATTTAGAAGAATGAGGGGAGATCAAATTGAGGTATTCAAGATGATAAAAGGTACGGATAAAGTAGACGTGGAGCGGATGCTTCCACTTGTGGGGCATTCTAGGACGAGAGGTCACAGTCTTAGGATAAGGGGCAGCAAATTTAAAACAGAGTTGAGGAGAAACTACTTCTCCCAAAGGGTTGTGAATCTGTGGAATTTGCTCCCCCAAAGTGCGGTGGATGCTGGGAGTGTGAGTAAATTTAAGGAGGAGTTAGACAGATTTTTAATTGGTAATGGGGTGAAGGGTTATGGGGAAAAGGCAGGAAAATGGGGATGAGGAGCTTATCAGCCATGGTCGAATGGCGGAGCAGATTCAATGGGTCGAATGGCCTAATTCTAAGAATGGTCACTAAAATAAGGCATTGGAAAGCTGTGGACCAGTTTGGCACTGTGTATTTGGTGAAATATGTCAAGAGAATGGAGAGGGTGGAAACAGATTTCACTTGGCTGAGATCAAAGAGATTGTGGCCAAGTGCTCTCATGCTGTTTACAAGCCTCCTGTGTGGGATTTTATTGAAAACCTTTTGAAAAGCCAAATACATCACATCCACTGGCTCCCCTTTATCTACACTGCTAGTAACGTCCTTAAAAAAAACTTTGGCAGGTTTTAAAGTAAAGTAAAGTTTATTTACTAGTCACAAGTAAGGCTTACATTAACACTGCAATGAAGTTACTGTGAAATTCCCCTAGTCGCTGCACTCCGGCGCCTGTTCGGGTCAATGCACCCTAACCAGCACATCCTTCATACTGTGGGAGGAAACCACAGCACCCTAAATAACCAACAGTTTATCACCCTATAATAGGATAAACTGTACACAGGTCTGCTCACCTTATTATAGAAAGGATATTATTAAATTAGAAAGAGTGCAGAAAAGATTTACTAGGATGCTACTGGGACTTGATGGTTTGAGTTATGAGGAGAGGCTGGATAGACTGGGACTTTTTTCTCTGGAGCGTAGGAAGCTGAGGGGTGATCTTATAGAGGTCTATAATAATAATGAGGGGCATAGATCAGCTAGATAGTCAATATCTGTTCCCAAAGGTAGGGGAATCTAAAACTAGAGGGCATAGGTTTAAGGTGAGAGGGGAGAGATACAAAAGGGTCCAGAGGGGCAATGTTTTCACATAGAGGGTGGTGAGTGTTTGGAATGAGCTGCCAGAGGTAGTAGCAGAGGCGGGCACAATGTTGTCTTTTAAAAAGTATTTAGACAGTTACATGGGCAAGATGGGTATAGAGTGATATGGACCAAACGCGGGCAATTAGGACTAGCTTAGAGGCTTAAAAAAAAGGGCAGCATGGACAAGTTGGACCGAAGGGCCTGTTTCCATTCTGCAACCCTCTGTGACTCTATGACTGTATGACTCCTGTTAGTAGCTCAGTGTCTCCAGTCCATTGCTTTCCCTACTCCTCACCCTGGCTACTGCACAAGATGATTATTTGAACAACTTTATGGGAAATTTGCTTTAAATGTCACTGACATGGAATGAAGCTTCACATTAGTCTCATTGGTGTAAAGTTGGTCATAGTTTGATACAATGTATTTAGAGAAATGATGTATAATATGCTGGGAGCCAATATTTAACTCTGAGTGTGAACAAAGAACAAAGAACAGGACAGCACAGGAACAGGCCCTTCGGCCCTCTTAGCCTGAGCTGATCACGTTGTCCTTTCTAGACCAACCGCCTGTCTCCCTCTAACCCCGCCTGTTCATGTGTCTATCCAGATTAGTCTTCAATGTCGCTAACGTGCCTGCCTCAACCACCTCACTTGGCAGCGCATTCCAGGCCCCCACCACCCTCTGTGTAAAAAACTCCCCCCACACATCTCCACTGAACCTTTCCCCCCTTACCCTGAACTTGTGCCCCTATGAAATTATCATTTCTGCCCTGGGAAAAATCTTCCAACTGTTCATCCTATCCGTACCCCTCATAATTTTATAAACTTCTATCAGGCCTCCCCTCAGCCTCTGTCTTTCCAGAGAGAACAATCCCAGTTTATTCAATCTCTCCTCATAGCCAATGCCCTCCGTACCAGGCAAAATCCTGGTAAACCTTTTCTGTACTCCCTCCAAAGCCACCACGTCCTTCTGGGAGTGTTGTGACCAGAATAATGTGTGGGGAATAAATGGGATTCATCTGCTTTCCCTGAATCTTGATTGATTGTGGTCCTTGCAGACACTGTCCCATTCTCTGCTGTCTCATTCTGAATAATTACCCTTCATGTGTGAGTTTATACAGAGTGTACAAGTAACAGCCATTCATCTCTCCAATCCAGCTTCCACACAAAGTTCCTCGGGCGTGAGATGTTAAGCCAACACCACTTCCTCAGGTGTAAAGAAAAGTAAAGTAAAATTTATTTATTAGTCACAAGTAAGGCTTACATTAACATTGCAATGAATTTACTGTAAAAATCCCCTAGTCACCACACTCCGGCACCTGTTCGGATCAACGCACCCTAACCAGCACGTCTTTCAGACTGTGGGAGGAAACCGGAGCACCCGGAGGAAACCCACGCAGACACGGGGAGAACATGCAGATTCCACACAGACAGTGACCCGAGCCGGGAATCGAACCCGGGTCCCTGGCGCTGTGAGGCAGCAGTGATAACCACTGTACGGCCTGAGGTGGAAAATATCCCAAGCCATTATGTTTAAGAGCAGTGGAGTTCCCAATGGCACCCCAGCCAATGTTTATACCGTAATCAGCATCACTAAAACCCGTGCCGATTACCTGGTCATTATTACGTTTGTGGGACGTTCCTGTGTGTAAATTGGCTGTGCTGCTTCCTACTTGTGGCTAAGATCAAGGGTAGAACTTTCTTGTCCTGCCAGTCACAGGAATTGTAGCAGGCTGGACAGAAATTCCGGCGGACCATGCAAATGTCTGTTGATCTCGGGCGGGAATTTCTGGTCTTGGGGATGAGCTTGGCCGGAAAGTCCCGCCCCAAGTGTAGGATCAAGCCCAAGATCAGGTGTAATGTCTTGTCAGCTTGGATCTAGTTTGTCTCCATCCTGTGGGGACCATGAACTGGAGTCAGTCTGAGTTAGAATTGGTTTTTGGAGTGAGTAAGAAGATGGATCAAGGGTTTGGTCTCTCCGCTCTCCGCTCTGGCTTTGTGACTCTGAGAAAGGAATAACATTTTTTTAAAATAGTGCCCAAGCTTCAAAAGTTCTTCATTGATTGTAAAGCACTCTGGGGGTGTTCTGAAGTCGGGAAAGGTGCTATATAAATGAAAAACCTCTCTCTTACTGCCTTTCCTTCTCAAACTGGACAGTCTTTGGCCATAAGGTGGCACGGTGGCACAGTGGTTAGCACTGCTGCCTCACAGCGCCAGGGACCCAGATTCGATTCCAGCCTTGGGTCACTGTGTGGAGTTTGTACATTCTTACGAAACCGTAAGATCCGGTTTCCTCCCACAGTCCAAAGATGTGCTGCTTAGGTGAATTGGTCTTGCTAAATTGCCCCTTAGTGTCCAAAAATGTGTAGGTTAGATGAATTGGCCATGCTAAATTGCCCCTTCATGTTCAAAGATGTGTAGGTTAGGTGGATTGGCCATGCTAAACTGCCCTTTAGTACAAGGGGAACTAGCTAGGGTAAGTGCGTGGCATTATGGGGATAGGGCCTGGGTGAGATTCACAGAATCACAGAATCCCTACAGTGCAGAAGGAGGACATTCAGCCCATCGAGTCGGCACCGACAACAATCCCACCCTATCCTTGTAACCCCACATATTTACCCCGCGAATCCCTCTAATCTACGCATCCCAGGACACTACGGGGCAATTTAGCATGGCCAATCAACCTAACCTGCACATCTTTGGAGTGTGGGAGGATACTGGAGCACCCGGAGGAAACCCACGTAGACATGGGGAGAATGTGTAAACTTCACACAGACAGTGACCCAAGCCGGGAATCGAACCCACATCCCTAAAGCTGTGAGGCAGCAGTGCTAACCACTGTCCGCACGATGGAACAGTGGTTTAGCACTACTACCTCACGAGATTGTGGTCGGTGCAGACTCAATGGGCCGAATGGCACTGTAGGATTCCATAATTCTATAAAGGTTTGGAACATAAGAGGCAGGAGTTACTTTGCCTGTTTTTCTCAGAGACAACTGGGGTTAATGGAACCCAATTGGGACATTTTTCCCATCTCGGGTTATACTTTGTGAGGGATCCGTGCAGAGAGACACTAATTTAATTTCATTTCTTCACTGCGTATATAAGGATTCTTCTCTCACTAACACATCAGGGGTGGTTATGAATCTAAACCAATTAGATTTGGTTACTAATCAAACCACAACTCTCATGGTGGAGGTTTCAGCTGGGCAGAATCTTGGTTGCTCATTGCTTCTGACATCTGATTGCATTTTCTGAAATTCAGTGATGTTCAAAGTCAGCTTTGTCGTAATCTCGTCAAACATAGTTTGTCTTGCAGTGACCTTGCTGTCTCCTCTTGTTCCCGTTGATGGATACAGCCAAGCTGATAGTTCCAGCAATACTGAAAGCAAGTGACCCCTGATGTGACTCCAAAGCCATCAAGCTTTTTTTTCCCCTCCACTTTGATGAAGGAATCGGTGCCTTTGGAATCATTTCCATGACCGTAAACTTTGAGCAAATGTCCTCTCGAATAGAGGAGGCAACTTGCACAGGGACCATCCGAGCTGGAGATCGGGACTGCTCCGATTGACATAAAACAGACCAGCCAAAAACTGGTATTTATACAGCAGCAGCAATCGAAGAAAATCTCAGAATGACTTAAGGGGTGGAGGATAATGTCAAACACAGGGTAGGAAATTAAAGAAGCCTCACAGCGCCAGGGACCCGGGTTCAATTCTGGCCACGGGTCACTGTCTGTGCGGAGTCTGCACGTTCTCCCCATGTCTGCGTGGGTTTCCTCCAGGTGCTCCAGTTTCCTCCCACAGATGTGTAGGTTAGGTGGATTGGCCATGCTAAATTGCCCCTTAGTGTCCAAAGATGTGCAGGTTCGGGGGAAGAAGCTGGCGAACGAACTGACTTTCAGACATTTGTTCAGTCTCTTGGTTAACTCTGCTCTGGGGCAGTTGCAGTTATAAATATTGCAGAACCCGGTCCATTTAATGGCTGGAGTAACACATCATACTTGCTAATATTTTCGATCTTCCTTCAAGCTCTGTTTGTCGTGCTGTTTTTTGCTCTCACTGTTTTATTTTTCAGGAATGCCTCTTTCCCAGTTTCAGGAATTTCTGAATGATTTGAAAGATTCCAGCGTGTGATTGGTCATGGACGGTGATAATGCTGGAAAGTTCTTCTCACTTTAGATATCGGGTGGAGACATTAAGAACTCCCATGTCGGGCATAGAAAGAGTAATGCTCAGGAATTCCTTCATTCAGCTCGCCATTTTAGTGTCAAGTTATGGACAGCTTTGTGCTGTCGACCTTCATTCAAAGACATGTAGAAAATGTCAGAAGGAGGCCATTCGGCCCTTCGAGCCTGCTCCACCATCCATTATGATCATGGCTGATCATCCAGCTCAGTGGCCTGATCCCACCTTCTCTCCATATCCTTTGATCCCCTTCATCCGAGGTTCTGTATCTAACTCCTTCTTGAAAACATATAGGGTGGAATTTTATGACCTCGCTTGTCCTGAAACCGTAAAATCCTGCCCAAGGTCAATGGACCTTTGCATGATCTGCCCCTCGCCCACTCCAATTCCCATGGCGGGCAGGATGATAAAATTCCGGCCACAATATTTTGGCCTCAACCACTTTCTGTGGCAGCGAATTCCACACATTTACCACTCTCTGAGTGAAAGAATTTCTCCTCATCTCCATCCTAAATAGTCTATCCCGTATCCTCAGACTGTGACCCCTGGTTCTGGACACCCCCACCATCAGGAACATCCTTCCTGCATCTACCCTGTCTAGTCCTGTTAGAATTTTATAAGTTTTTATGAGATCCCTCCCCATTTTTCTCAACTCCAGCGACATCCTAACCGACTCACTCTCTCCTCATAAATCAGCTCCGCCATCCCAGGAATCAGTCTGGTAAATCTTCTCTGTGCTCACTCTAGAGTAAGAACATTCTTCCTCAGATAAGGAGACCAAAACTGCACACAATACTCTAGGTGTGGCCTCACCAAGGCCCTGTATAATTGCAACAACACATCTCTGCTCCTGTACTCGAAATCTCTCCCAGTGAAGACCAACATAACATTTGAACAAAGAACAAAGAACAATACAGCACAGGAACAGGCCCTTTGGCCCTCCAAGCCCGCGCCGCTCCCTGGTCCAAACTAGACCATTCTTTTGTATCCCTCCATTCCCACTCCGTTCATGTGGCTATCTAGATAAGTCTTAAACGTTCCTAGTGTGTCCGCCTCCACCACCTTGCCCGGCAATGCATTCCAGGCCCCCACCACCCTCTGTGTAAAATGCGTCCTTCTGATATCCGTGATAAACCTCCCCCCACCACCCCACCCCCCCCCCCCCCGCCCCCCGCCCCCCCCCCCCCCCCCACCTTGAACCTATGACCCCTCGTGAACGTCACCACCGACCTGGGGAAAAGCTTCCCACCGTTCACCCTATCTATGCCTTTCATAATTTTATACACCTCTATTAGGTCACCCCTCATCCTCCTTACCGCCTTCCTGATCGCCTGCTGCACCTGCATGCTTACCTTCACTTTTCAAAATATTTGAGTCGATTATTCCAACTTGACGAGGGTGGAGAGAGAGAATTAAACACTCAGAACCTAAAGTCATATTTGCCTCATTTTCATCTTTCTCCCTTTCTAAGTGATAATCGTACTCATAGGAGCTGGCGATTTCCTGTTTGTACGCCCCATTTATGTTCAGGTAATAAAGATGTGTTCCAGATCACAGGGAATACAATTACAGCAAAGAAAGAGGCCTTTCAGCCCATCATGTCCACACTGGTCATCAAGCACCTATCTATTTTAATCCCAATTCCCAGCTCTGTAGCCTTGTGTGCTGCGGGGTTTCAAGAGCTCATCTAAATACATCTTAAATGTTGTGAGCGTTCTGGCTTCTCCCATAATTTCAGGCAGAAAGTTCCAGGCTCCCACCTTCCACTGGGTGGAAAAGTCTTTCCTCACACCTCCTATATCCCTCCTGTCCCTTAATTTAAATCTATGCTCCCAGGTAATTGAGCCCTCTGTTAAAAAGTTCCTTCCTATCCATCTTATCAATGCCCCGCATCATTTTGTACACCTCAATCAGGTCCCCCCTCAGCCTTCTCTGCTCCCAGGAAAACGACCCCAGCCTAACCAGCCTCTCTTCATAGCTGAAACGCTCCAGCCCAGATCGCATCCTGGTGAATCTCCTCTGCACCCTCTCTAGTGCAATCGCTTCCTTCCTATAGCGTGGCGACCAGAACTGCACACAGTATTCTAGCTGTGGCCTAACCAGCATCTTATACAACCCCATCATAACCTAATGCTCTTATACTCTATGCCTTGGCTCATAAAGGCAAGTATTCCATATGCCTTCTTAACACCTTATCTACCTGTCCTGCTGCCTTCAGAGAACTATGGTCCAAGGTCCCTCTGATTCTCTGCACTTACTAAGATCTGACCGTTCATTGCATATTCCCTTGCCTTGTTCATCCTCCCAAAATGCATCACCTCACCCTTTTCAGGGTGAAATTCCATTTGTTTTAGAAACATAGAAAAACTACAGCACAAACAGGCCCTTCGGCCCCACAAGTTGTGCCGAACACATCCCTACCTTCTATGCCTACCTACAACCCTCCATCCTATTAAGTCCCATGTACTCATCCAGGAGTCTCTTAAAAGTCCCTATTGAGTTTGCCTCCACCACCACTGACGGCAGCCGATTCCACTCGCTCACCACCCTCTGTGTGAGGAAAAGTTTTATTCAGACTTTTCCTCCTTATCCGAGTGGTGTAACAGCCCTTCCAGAATTTTACTCTCTCTCTCTCTCTCTGTCTCTCTCTGCTGTTTTTGTGCTTTCCACTCTCTCTCTCTCGGACATGCTCTGTGACTTACATGTAAGTCAATCACCCAATCACTCAGAATGTGACCAAATAAATATTAATATTGGGTATGAAGCAGTGTGAGTTACTGAGCCAGAATGTACGAGGGAGTGAGGGGGTGGGGGGATGCTGAATTAACAACAGGAGAGATATCGCCATTGACACTTTGTGCTGGAGTCCAACAGTTTGAGGGAGTTGGATGAAGGTCAGTGAACACAGGGTGCTGGATTGGGAGGCTAGTGAGTGCAGAACGCTGGGGAATTGGATTAGCACTCAATGGACCCGCAGCTGAATCTGTGCTAATTTTAGTTCCATATGGTTTCAGATTCCAGCTCAGTAGCTATGCAGCGAGGTCACCTACATTTGCTCGCTGATGAGACTGGTTAAGGATGGTTGAAAGACACTGGAAGCAGCCACGTTTTCTCTGCAGTATATAAAACATCGTTGGACAGTGAGTGCGGGACTGAAACCTGCGAACAGCCTTTATCGTCGTGACCCCAGCACAGTTTCTTCACCCGAGTGCTTTTTCGATTCAAGTCCTGGGCCCAAATGTCTCTGCATTATATTAGAAAATGCTTCAATTATACATGGACATAATTCCCAAAGCGTTCTCTCAAATTCAGACACCGGAGACCAAGGGACTGAGATTCATTGCATGACCCCGATGCTTCCAAACAAACAGATTAAAATGGAATGAAATATTGCTTGAATACAAGTCTTAGTGGAATCGAGCTATGCGTTCATCTTCCTTACACCTACCCGAACAAAATAATTTGCCAGGGCTTAAGCAGAAGAGAGAGGGAGGTGCAGTTAACTCCAGACGCCAAGGGCAGTGCGAGTAACCACTTGTCTGTTCAGTGCTGTGACTCTGAAGGATGCAGTCACCATCTGTTGTTGTGAATGTATTATTGAGAAGCTGTCTTTCTGAACAGGGTGAATCTTTCTCTTCCATCTCCCTGCATCACCGGGGCTGACAGCCAGAGATGAAACTCTCAATTTATTGTCCAGCAAATTGGGAAGAGAAAGGAAAGCACTTATAACGGGGCCAGGATTTTCCGGCCGCGCTCACCCCAATGCTGGAAAATCCCACCCAAGGTCAACGGACCCCTACATGGTCTATGACCCACCCGCTACGATTCCTGTGGTGGGCGGGACTGGAAAATTCCAGCTCTTTTCTACCAGATCCAATAAAGAGTCCCACAAAACTGGCCAAAATTAGCCAAGAAATATCCTCGATGTAGAATCTATCTTCTTCTTCTCTGAAGCATCCTTCAGGGTACAGGTCTTCTTACGATGGTTGGTCTCTTCTGAGTTATCGTTGCCAAACAAAGGCTGCACATGTCTTTTATCCACAATGCTACACTCGCTTCCCGAAGATTCTCTGTCATCCAGCCAACTGTGTCACCAGAAACCGATCACATGGCTCGAACATCCAGTGAAATTACTTGTGAATTTCTTGGACAAGGTTTTCCTAAACTGGGTAGTATCGATTTTCAGTTAAATAGTTATAGTTAATGTTCAGTTAAAGTTAAAGTGCAGTTTAAGAGTTAAAGTTCAGTTGATAGTTGATGTTCAGTTAGAGTTAAAATTCAGTAAAGAGTTAATGAGTTGCAACTGTTTATGTTTGGGTTGGTACTAGAAGTGTTAAATTAAGAAATAGTTAAATTACTGTCCTTGTTTGTCTCATTAAACTGGAATGCTTGGAAGGCGTTTAAATTAAAAGCCGAGTAACACCCATCCTCATCCTTTCATTCTGGTTCTTCCACACGCTTTCCATTTAAGTTGTCCTCTTCACTCAAGTCTGGTCCATAACTCATTTCATTTTGCTCTCTTGCACATGTGCCTCAAGAACTTGGGAAACATGGATGATGTGTTGGGGATTCACTTGTGCTCCTGTGTAAAAGAGCAGACCAGAACTGCGGCTGTGAGTTTGGGAGGTGCATGCTTGCAATGTGTGTCTCTGTAAATAAATGTTTAAAAGTGTATAAAGATTGGCTCCAGTTCTATCCTTCACCAACAATTCAAGAAGCTTGACACCATCCAGGACAAAGCAATCCCGCTTAATTGCTACCCCTTCCACAAACATTCAATCCCTCCACCACCGACACACAGCGACAGCCGTGGGTACCATCTCCAAGCAGCACTGCAACAATTCACCAAGCTTCCTGAGGCAGCACCTTCCAAACTCACGACTTCCACCATCTAGAAGGATAAGGGCAGCAGATACCTGGAAACACCACCACCTTGAGGTTTCATTTATTTTTCACAAGTCAGCTTACATTAACACTGCAATGAAGTTACTGTGAAATCCCCTAGTCGCCACACTCCGGCGCCTGTTCGGGTACACTGAGGGAGAATTTAGCATGGCCAATGCACCTAACCAGCACGTCTTTCAGACTGTGGGAGGAAACCAGAGCACCCGGAGGAAACCCACGCAGACACGGGGAGAATGTGCAGACTCCACACAGACAGTGACCCAAGCTGGGAATCTATTCTGGGTCCCTGGCATTGTGAGACAACAGTGCAAACCACTGTGCCACCCTCCGGTTCCCCTCCGAGTTACTCACCATCCTGACTTGGAAATATAATCACCGTTTCTTCATTGTTGCTGGGTCAAAATCCTGGAACTCCCTCCCTAACAGCACTGTGGGTGTACCTACGCCTCAGATCTGCAGCGACTCAAGAAGGCAGCTCACCACCACCTTCTCAAGGGTGATTAGGGATGGGCAATAAATGCTGGTCTAGCCAGCGACACCCACATCCCATAAATTAATTTTTTAAAAATCACCAACAGGTTTTCTGGAACCGAGCAGGTGGGAGGTTGTGCCGGGCAGCTTGAGGAAGGGTCCACAGGACAGGTAAGTTCTCTAGGATGGGAAATCCAGCCAGGTGTGGGATGGAGGAGCCCAGCTCACAGGAGAGCCAAGCTTTCTCCATCTTCAATCCCGCTTTGCTGATCAACTGCCTCTTGCTATCCACAGCTCAAAAGTGAGGCCTGAGGCCTAACTGCGGCTATAGCTGGCTTTCACCATTCAGATAGTTCCTTGCTTCCCTCTCCCATCCCCCACAGGGCCCGGTTGCCTCGTTCCACATTTATCCTCCCCATTCTGACACATATTGCTTCCTAACTGGATGTAGAAGTGGAAATTGTTGTTCAGTATTCGATACGAGTGATTAGGAGTCACGTACCCTTGGCTTTCAAAACTAGACGAATAAAGTTGGGCAATCGTTGGCCTTCATTGCGAGAGGTTTCGAGTACAGGAGCAGGGATGTGTTGTTGCAATTATACAGGGCCTTGGTGAGGCCTCACCTGGAGTATTGTGTGCAGTTTTGATTTCCTTAGCTGAGGAAGGATGTTCTTGCTCTGCAGGGAGTGCAGCGAAGGTTTACCAGGCTGATTCCGGGGACGGCAGGACTGACGTATGTGGAGAGATTGAGACCGTTAGAATTATATTCATAGAATCATAGAGCACAGAAGAGGCCCTTCAGCCCATCAAGACCAACACATTAGAAACCCCTGAACTCCCACCTAATCCCATCTGCCAGCACTTGGCCCATAGCCCTGAATGTTATGATGTGCCAAGTGTTCATCCAGGTAGTTTTTAAAGGATGTGAGGCAACCCGCCTCCACCACCCTCCCAGGCAGCGCATTCCAGACCCTCACCACCCTCTGGGTGAAAGCGTTTCTCCTCACATCCCCCCTAAGCCTCCTGCCTCTCACTTTAACCTATATCCCCTCGTGACTGACCCTTCAACTAAGGGGAACAGCTGCTCCCTATCCACCCTGTCCATGTCCCTCATAATCTTGAACAGCTTGATCAGGGTCGCCCCTCAGTCTTCTCTGCTCCAACGAAAACATCCCAAGCCTATCCAAACTCTCTTCATAATTTAAATGCTCCATCCCAGGCAGCATCCTGGTGAATCTCCTCTGCACCCCCTCCAGTGCAATCACATCCTTCCCATAATGTGGCGACCAGAACTGCACACAGTGCTCCAGCTGTGGCCTCACCAAAGTTCTATACAACTCCAACATGACCTCCCTGCCTTTGTAATCTGTGCCTCGATTGATAAAGGCGAGTGTCCCATATGCCTTTTTCACCACCCTATTAACATGCCCTTCCACTTTCAGAGATCTGTGGACAAACACACCAAGGTCCCTTTGTTCCACAGAACTTCTCGTGTCCTACCATTCATTGAGTACTTTCTTGTCAAATTACTCCTTCCAAAGTCTATCACCTCACACTTTTCAGGACTAAATTCCATCTGCCACCTATCTGCCCATTTGACCATTCCGTCTATATCTTCTTGTAGCCCAATACACTCCGCCTCACTGTTAACCACCCGGCCAATCTTAGTGTCATCGGCAAACTTACTAATCCCACCCCCACATAGATATATATATATATATATATATAGATGTATCTCTATATTATTTGTATAAATTACGAAAAATAGGGGGCCCAACACAGATCCCTGTGGATCACCATTGGACACTGGCTTCCAGTCACTAAAGCAGCCTCTGTCGTGTCCCTCTGTCTCCTACACTGAGCCAATTTTGAATCCACTTTATCAAATTACCCTGTATCCCATGTGAATTTACCTTCTTTACAAGTCTCCCATGTGGGACCTTGTCAAAGGCTTTGCTGAAATCCGTATAAACTACATCGACTGCACTACCTTTATCTACACACCTGGTCACCACCTCAAAAAATTCAATCAAATTTGTTAGGCACGATCTCCCTCTGATGAAGCCGCGCTGACTATCCCTGATCAAGCTTTGCCTCTCCAAGTGGAGATAGATGCTCTCCTTCAGAAGTTTCTCCAATAGTTTCTCCCTACCACTGACGTAGAAACATAGAAACTAGAAGCAGGAGGAGGACATTCAGCCCTTCGAACGTGCTCCACCATTCATTTTGATCATGGCTGATCATCAAATTCAATATCCTGATCCCCCCCTTCCCCCCATATCCCTCGATCCCTTTAGCCCCAAGAGCTAAATCTAATTTCTTCTTGAAATCACACAACGTTTTGGCCTCAACTACTTTCTGTGGGAGTGAATTCCACACATTTACCACCCTCTGGGTGAAGAAATTTCTCCTCACCTCAGTTCTAAAAGGTTTATCCCTTATCCTCAAACTTTAACTCAAGTTGTGGGTACCCCACCATCGGGAACATTCTTTCTGAATCTACCCTGAATAACCCTGTTAGAATTTTATAAGTTTCTATGTGATCCCCTCTCACTCTTCCAAACTCCAGAGAATATAATCCTAACCGACTTAATCGCTCCTCATGTGACAGACCTGCCATCCCAGGAATCAGCCTGGTAAACCTTCGCTGCACTCCCTCTATAACAAGGACATCCTTCCTCAGATAAGGACACCAAAACTGCACACAGTACTCCAGGTGTGGACTCACCAACGCCCTATACAATTGTAGCAAAACATCCCTATCCCGATACTCAAATCCTCTCGCTGTGAAGGCCAACATGCCATTTACCTTCTTTACTGCCTGCTGTATCTGCGCGCTTACCTTCAGCGACTGATGCACGAGGACTCCAAGGTCTCGCTGAGTATCCACCTCTCTCAATTTACACCCATTCAAATAATAATCTGTCTTCCTATTATTGCTACCAAAGCAGATAACCTCACATTTATCCACATTATGCTGCATCTGCCATGCAGATGCCCACACACTCAGCCTGTCCAAATCACACTGAAGCATCTCTGCATCCTCCTCACAGCTCACCCTCCCACACAACTTTGTATCATCTGCAAATTTGGAGATAATACATTCAGTTCCCTCTTCCAAATCATTAATATACAATGTGAGCAGTTGGGGTTCCAGCACAGATCCCTGTGGAACCCCACTAGTCACTGACTGCCAATCATAAAAAGACCCATTTATGCCAACTCTTTGCTTCCTATCTGCTAACCAGCTTTCTATCCACCTCAAGACATTACCCACAATCCCATGAGCTTTAACTTTACATTGCAGTCTGTTATGTGAGACCTTGTCGAAAGCCTTCTGAAAGTCTAAATAAATCACATCCACTGGTTCTCCTCGGTCAACTCTACTAGTTACATCCTCAAAAAATTCCAATAGATTCATCAAGCATGATTTCCCTTTTGTAAATCCATGCTGACTTTGTCTGACATGAGACTCACTGGTCTGTAGTTCCCTAGTTTATCTCTACAACCTAAGTGTAGGGAAGCTGGTAAAAGAGGTGGAGGAGTGGCATTGTTAATCAAGGATAGTTTAACGGCTGCGGAAAGGCACTTCGTGGGGGATCTGCACACTGAGGTAATATGGGCTGAAGTTAGAAATAGGAAAGGAGCGGTCACGTTGCTAGGAGTTTACTATAGGCCCCCAAATAGTAATAGAGATGTGGAGGAAGAAATTGCTAAGCAGATTATGGATATGTGTGGGGGTCACAGGGTAGTTGTCATGGGGGACTTTAACTTTCCAAATATTGATTGGAACCTTTGTAGGTCAAATAGTTTGGATGGGGCAGTTTTTGTGCAGTGTGTGCGGGAGGGTTTCCTGACACAATATGTGGATGGGCCGACTAGAGGTGAGGCCACATTGGATTTGGTACTGGGAAATGAACCGGGCCAAGTGTTAGATTTGGTTGTGGGAGAGCAATTTGGAGATAGTGACCACAATTCGGTGTCTTTTGTTATTGCAATGGAGAGGGATAGGGCCGTACGGCAGGGCAAGGTTTACAATTGGGGGAGGGGTAATTATGATGCGATTAGGCAAGAATTAGGGGGCATAAGTTGGGAACAAAAACTGTCAGAGAAAGGAACTAATGAAAAGTGGAACTTTTTCAAGGAACAAATACTGGATGTCCTTGATAGGTATGTTCCTGTCAGGCAGGGAGGAAATGGCCGAGTGAGGGAACCATGGTTCACAAAAGAGGTGGAATGTCTTGTGAAAAGGAAGAGGGAAGCTTATGTAGGGATGAGGAAACAAGGTTCAGATGGCTCGATTGAGGGTTACAAGTTAGCAAGGAATGAGCTGAAAAAGGGGCTGAGGAGAGCTAGGAGGGGACATGAGAAGTCCTTGGCGGGTCGGATCAAGGAAAACCCCAAGGCTTTTTACTCTTATGTGAGGAATAAAAGAATGACCAGGGTGAGGTTAGGGCCGGTCAAGGACAGTAGTGGGAACTTGTGTATGGAGTCAGTAGAGATAGGCGAGGTGATGAATGAATACTTTTCTTCAGTGTTCACCAAGGAGAGGGGCCATGTTTTTGAGGAAGAGAAGGTGTTACAGGCTAATAGGCTGGAGGAAATAGATGTTCGGAGGGAGGATGTCTTGGCAGTTTTGAATAAACTGAAGGTCGATAAGTCCCCTGGGCCTGATGAAATGTATCCTAGGATTCTGTGGGAGGCAAGGGATGAGATTGCAGAGCCTTTGGCGTTGATCTTTGGGTCCTCGCTGTCCACGGGGATGGTGCCAGAGGACTGGAGAATGGCGAATGTTGTTCCTCTGTTTAAGAAAGGGAATAGAAATGACCCTGGTAATTATAGACCGGTTAGTCTTACTTCGGTGGTTGGTAAATTGATGGAAAGGGTCCTTAGGGATGGGATTTACGACCATTTAGAAAGATGCGGATTAATCCGAGATAGTCAGCACGGATTCGTGAAGGGCAAGTCGTGCCTCACAAATTTGATAGAATTTTTTGAGGAGGTAACTAAGTGTGTTGATGAAGGTAGGGCAGTTGATGTCATATACATGGATTTTAGTAAGGCGTTTGATAAGGTCCCCCATGGTCGGCTTATGATGAAAGTGAGGAGGTGTGGGATAGAGGGAAAGTTGGCCGATTGGATAGGTAACTGGCTGTCTGACCGAAAACAGAGGGTGGTGGTCGATGGAAAATTTTCGGATTGGAGGCAGGTTGCTAGCGGTGTGCCGCAGGGATCAGTGCTTGGTCCTCTGCTCTTTGTGATTTTTATTAATGACTTGGAGGAGGGGGCTGAAGGGTGGATCAGTAAATTTGCTGATGACACCAAGATTGGTGGAGTAGTGGATGAGGTGGAGGGCTGTTGTAAGCTGCAAAGAGACATAGATAGGATGCAAAGCTGGGCTGAAAAATGGCAAATGGAGTTTAACCCTGATAAATGTGAGGTGATTCATTTTGGTAGGACAAATTTAAATGTGGATTACAGGGTCAAAGGTAGGGTTCTGAAGACTGTGGAGGAACAGAGAGATCTTGGGGTCCATATCCACAGATCTCTAAAGGTTGCCAGTCAAGTGGATAGAGCTGTGAAGAAGGCCTATAGTGTGTTAGCTTTTATTAACAGGGGGTTGGAGTTTAAGAGCCGTGGGGTTATGCTGCAACTGTACAGGACCTTGGTGAGACCACATTTGGAATATTGTGTGCAGTTCTGGTCACCTCACTATAAGAAGGATGTGGAAGCGCTGGAAAGAGTGCAGAGGAGATTTACCAGGATGCTGCCTGGTTTGGAGGGTAGGTCATATGAGGAAAGGTTGAGGGAGCTAGGGCTGTTCTCTCTGGAGCGGAGGAGGCTGAGGGGAGACTTAATAGAGGTGTATAAAATGATGAAGGGGATAGATAGAGTGAACGTTCAAAGACTATTTCCTCGGGTTTACAAGGGGGCATAACTATAGGGTTCGTGGTGGGAGATACAGGACGGATATCAGAGGTAGGTTCTTTACGCAGAGAGTGGTTGGGGTGTGGAATGGACTGCCTGCAGTGATAGTGGAGTCAGACACTTTAGAAACATTTAAGCGGTTATTGGATAGGCACATGGAGCACACCAGGATGATAGGGAGTGGGATAGCTTGATCTTGGTTTCAGATAAAGCTCGGCACAACATCGTGGGCCGAAGGGCCTGTTCTGTGCTGTACTGTTCTATGTTCTATGTTCTAACCCTTCCTAAATAATGGAACCACATTAGCTGTTCTCCAGTCGTCTGGCACCTCTCCCGTGATGTGGAGATGCCGGTGTTGGACTGAGGTAAACACAGTAAGAGTTTTAACAACACCAGGTTAAAGTCCAACAGGTTTATTTGGTAGCAAATACCATTAGGTTTCGGAGCACTGCTCCTTCGTCAGATGGAGTGGAAATCTGCTCTTAACTGCCCTGTTTGAGAGCAGATTTCCACTCCATCTGACGAAGGAGCAGCGCTCCGAAAGCTAATGGTGTTTGCTACCAAATAAACCTGTTGGACTTTAACCTGGTGTTGTTAAAACTCTTACTGTGTTTGCCTCTCCCGTGGCCAGAGAGGAATTGAAAATTTGGGTCAGAGCCTCTGCAATCTCCTCCCTTGCCTCCCACAGCAGCCTAGGGCACAATTCATCTGGACCTGGAGATCTATCCACTTGTAAGGCTGCCAACACCTCCAATTCACTGGAGTTTAGAAGAATGAGGGGGGGAATCTCACAGAAACCTATAAAATTCTAAAGGAACTAGACAGGGAAGTTGCAGGAAGGATGTTCCTGATGGTGGGGGAGTCCAGAACCAGGGATCACAGTCTGAGAATACAGGGTAGATCTTGTTGGACAGAGATGAGAAGAACTTTCTTCACCCAGAGAGTGGTCAGCCTGCGGAATCCGCTATCATAGAAAGTAGTTGAGGCCAAAAAGATTGTGAGGCAACTTTTCCTGTTCCGCCTGCTACAGAAATCATAGTGGGTGAGGGGCGGACCATGGAAAGGTCCGTTGACCTCGGGCGGAATTTTCCGGTTTCGGGGCAGGTGCAGCCAGAAAATCCCACCCTGTTTGTTTTCAACAAGCACTGTCGACATCCTTGGGGTTACCATTGACCAGAAACTCAACTGGACTCACCACATAAACACAGTGGCTACAAGAACAGGTCAGAGGCTGGGAATACTGCGGCGAGTAACTCGCCTCCTGATTCCCCAGAGCTTATCCACCATCTACAAGGCATAAGTCAGGAGTGTGATGGAATACTCCCCACTTGCCTGGATGGGTTCAGCTCCAACAGCACTCAAGAAGTTTGACACCATCCAGGACAAAGCAGCCCCGCCTGATTGTTACCCCTTCCATAAACATTCACTCTCTCCACCACCGACGCTCAGTAGCAGCAGTGTGTACCATCTACAAGATGCACTGCAGCAATTCACCAAAGATCCTTAGACAGCACCTTCCAAACCCACGACCACTTCCATCTAGAAGGACAAGGGCAGCAGATAAATGGGAACACCACCACCTGCAAGTTCCCCTCCAAGCCACTCACCATCCTGACTTGGAAATATCTCACCGTTCCTTCACAGTCGCTGGGTCAAGATCCTGGAATTCCCTCCCTATCGGCATTGTGGGTCAACCCACAGCACATGGACTGCAGCGATTCAAGAAGACAGCTCACTACCACTTTCTCAAGGGCAACTAGGAATGGGCAATAAATGCTGGTCAGCCAGCGATGCCCATGTCCCATAAATGAATGAAAAACAAGAATTAAAAAAAACAAGCAGTTAGAAATAGCTCTTTGGGCAAAGGGGATCAAAGGATATGGGGGGAAGGCGCAATCAGACTATTGAGTTGGGTGATCAGTCATGATTGTAATAAATGGCGGAGCTGGCTTGAAGGGCCAAATGGCCTCCTCCTGCTCCTATTTTCCATGTTTTCATGTAAATGATATTTTACAGGATAATGTCTAGATGTTTCAGTTTTCCTGGTGTATTCCCCTTATTCCTCTGCCTGTGAATGCACAGACCCAGATCGGAATACAATTCCAATGGTATGGGAAGTCCGCTCGCTTTACTTACTATGGGAATACTTCACGGGAATCCAGACAGAAATGGGATGAGTCCAAACCTGTACTTCTCCGAATCACGCTTTTTTCCGGGAACAATCACTGGAGTTTTGCCAAGCTGACACAAGAGATAAGAGGGGACTATATTTCCCATCAGCTGCAGGTAGAATATAAATAAGCAACTGAGTCGAACAGTGTCCCCGGACAAGTTTAAACAACTTGTGAATTGTTTTTGCTCTTTGAGCTTCCTGCATTCTAATCCGAAAGCAAGCAAACTTTACAGTCATGAATACAACCATGCAAAAACACAAATGATAAACGCAGGTTATGTACGACTGTGCAAACAAGGAGGAAATATTGAAAAATTCACGTGTATGAACAACATTGTAAGGTGGCAGCACAAAAGTTTTATTGTTGAGAATAAAGGTTCCATTTTCACAGGCAATGGACTGGGACTTACAGGTTGTCATCATTCAATAAACTGGGTTCATCTTATTTTAAAGCTAGAATAAAATCTTGCCAAGTGTTCGAACATGAAAAGTAAAATAAATGTGCGTAATTCTAAGGTCCGTTAAACAACATATTCAATCCAACAGATTCAGACTCCAAAATTAAATGAAAATATAAATAAGTAACGAACCTTCTATTTCTAACAGTGTGTTGACATTGCGGCACCAGTGGATGCTTTAAAGTGTTGATAACAATTAATATTCTACATTCAAATTACACATCAATGAGTCGTACTATAAAACGTCTGCAATGTACAGTAAAAAAAAGTTACACCGTACTAACCAAACTGACCTACATTCGTGACCAGAAAGAACTTGGACAAAGCGGTGCTTCAAGGTGCGCTCAATGCAAATCTAGAAATCTTACATTACGCTATTTACAATATGTATAATATATGTATAGATTCTATATTGATGCTTGAAGGTCAGACCTCAGCTTTGATTGTCAGCGCACTTAAGTCTAATATTGATTGTCCTCATCTTCAGAAGGAGCTGAGGTCAAAATACATTGTCCTTTTCCTCCCCTCTCAATTCCCCTTTCCCAAGTTTCCTGACTTGTACCAACAGCTGCTTCCATTCCCCACCCAAGTAGGAATTCACGAGTAGAATTCGGATGTCTTGAGCATTCCCGTTTTAATGGCTGCACCTCTGGTGTTTTTAAAGTTTAATTATTAGTGTCACCACTAGGCTTACATTAACACTGCAATGAAGTTACTGCGAAAATCCCCTAGTTGCCTCACTCCGGTGCCTGTTCGGGTACACTGAGGGAGAAGTTAGCATGGCCAATGCACCTAACCAGCATGTCTTTCGGAGTGTGGGAGGAAACCAGAGCACCCGGAGGAAACCCACGCAGACACGGGGAGAACGTGCAAACTCCACTCAGACAGTGACCCAAGCCGGGAATTGAACCTGGGTCCCTGGTGCTGTGAGGCAGCAATGCTAACCACTGTGCCACCCCATGGTGGTTGTGTCTTCAGCTGCCTGGGTCCCCAAACTCTGCAATTCCCTCCCTAAACCTCTCCACCTCACTCCTCTCCACCTTCAGGGTGCTCCTCAAGACCTGTCTTTCCAACCAAACATTTGATCTCAATGACCTCAAATCTCACTTGGCCTCTAATTCTGTTTGTTATCATTCCTGTAAAGTGCTTCGGGGCAGTTTGCTACGTTAAGGATGCGACATAATCATGACTATACGCCGTGCACACCTTCTTCCAAAGTGTCCATCAGAGAACCTGATCTTCTGCTAACCCCACATCCTAATACGTGCACTTCCCAGAACACAGGAACACAGGAAGGCTCACTGCTTGGCTATCAGGAGAAGGGGCTCTGGCAAATCTGTCAGCTGCAGAGTTCCACAGCACCCAGGCCGGTTGTTGGATAACTAATCAGTGGTCTGACTCAAACCTGTTCACCCGGCAGCTCCAGCTGAGAATGAAGATGGTGAGGATCCAACTTATGCTGCTTGGTCAGTTGGAAACTTTATTGCCACTGGCAGAGGTCACCACTTGGGGATTGATCCTTGGAGTTCAGTTACAAAACTTCTGGGAATGTGAGGAGGATGCCGTTTGCCCTTTGTGGAAACATTTTCTTCATTTATTCATGACCCGTGGGCGTCATCAGCTGGAACAGCCCTTATTGCCCATCCCTAATTGGCCTTTCAACTGAGTGGTTTGCTGGGCCATTTCAGAGGACATTTGAGAGTCAACCACATTGCTGTGGCTCTGGAGTCACATGTAGGCCAGACTGGGTAAGGACGGCAGATTTCCTTCCCTAAAGGACGTGAGTGAACCAGATGGGTTTTTCCGACAATCGACAGTGGTTAAATGGTCATCAGTAGATTCTTAATTTTTTCAAAAATTGAATTCAAATTCCACCATCTGCCGTGGCGGGATTCGAATCCGGGTCCCCAGAACATTACAAAAACAGAAAATGCTGGAAAATCTCAGCAGGTCTGCATCTGTGGGGAGAGAATAGAGCCAACGTTTCGAGCCTGCTCTGACGAAGGGTCATCTAGACTCAAAACGTTGGCTCTATTCTCTCTCGATGTAGAGATGCCGGCGTTGGATTGGGGTAAACACAGTAAGAAGTCTCACAACACCAGATTAAAGTCCAACATGTTTATTTGGTAGCAAAAGCCACTAGCTTGCGGAGCGTTGCTCCTTCATCTCTCTCCACAGGTGCTGTCAGACCTGCTGAGATTTTCCAATATATTCCGTTTTTGTTTCAGATTTCAGCATCCGTAGTGTTTTGCTTTTAGCCCCAGAATATTAGTTGAGTTTCTGGGTGAATAGTCCAGCGATAATGCCACTAGGCCATCGCCTCCCAACATGTTGCCAGCCTGTTTACTGAAGGACACTAGCATGTAAACACGACACTACATTAATAAAGCCTTGCTGACAACCTGCAATTAAAACCAAAGCACTTCCATCATTTTATTTCTGCAGGGGGACATTCAAATAGTAATAAAGCATCCGTGTAAAATGCCAGGTCAACCTTCCAACACTGGTCTCCAGCAATTAGTCTCATCTCTGAGTGAGTATTGCAAACATTCAGCAAAGAGCACAGAACTGTTTCCTTCCCACTTGCCTGGAACATTATAATTTATTGGTTATTATCATTCTGAAGGGGTCGGGGGAGGGGTGTGGGGGGCAGTTGGAGGGGGGAGCGTGGACACGGAGTAAAGTGTCTGTGCTGAAACACCCAGAGATGTGTCATCCAATCAGAATTAGCTACTTTACAAATATAGAATCCCTACAGTGTAGAAAGAGGCCATCCGGCCCATCGAGTCTGTACTGACTCTCCGAAAGAGCATCTTAGCCAGGCCCTCCTCTCCACCCCACCCCCATGACCCTGCACATTTAGCATGGCCAATCCACCTAACCCACACATCTTTGGACACTAAGAGGCAATTTAGCATGGCCAATCCACCTCACCCACACATCTTTGGACATTAAGGGGCAATTTAGCATGGCCAATCCACCTAACCCACACATCTTTGGACATTAAGGGGCAATTTAGCATGGCCAATCCACCTAACCCACACATCTTTGGACATTAAGGGGCAATTTAGCATGGCCAATCCACCTAACCCACACATCTTTGGACACTAAGAGTCAATTTAGCATGGCCAATCCACCTCACCTGTACATCTTTGGACACTGAGGGGCAATTTAACATGGTCAATCCACCTAGCCTACACATCTTTGGACACTAAGAGGCAATTTAGCACGTCCAATCCACCTAATCTACACATCTTTGGACATTAAGAGGCAATTTAGCACGTCCAATCCACCTAATCTACACATCTTTGGACATTAAGAGGTAATTTAGCATGGCCAATCCACCTAACCTGCACATCTTTGGCGTGTGGGAGGAAACCGGAGCACCCGGAGGAAACCCACGCAGACAGGGGAAGAATGTGCAAACTCCACGCAGACACCCGAGCCCAGAATCGAACCCGGGTCCCTGGAACCCTGGTCAAGTCATGGAAGGCCAGGTCCTCTGATTGGAAAAGCATCATCATTTCTCAGTAATTCACTCAAGCTGCTAACAGCAGCCAGGCCTGAAAAGCAAAAACAAATTCCAATTCCCCAAAATGAATCAATTTGTGACCCTTTTGTTTCCCAGAGTCTGAATAAATAATAAGTGATTCAGAGAAACATTTCCAGTATTGTTCTCAAAGGATTAGAATGATGCAGTGTTGGGGAATTGAATATATTTTCGCAGGAGAGGCCATTAACTCTTTCACCTCCGCTGATTTGGAGCTACCTTTGCAACACTCAAAATAGGCAGCAATGACCCTACACAATCTCATACAAACTTGTGCATGAATCACAAAAAGTTGGTTTGAAGGTGCAGCAGGTAATTAAGAAGGCAAATGGAATTTTGCCCTACATTGCTAGAGGGATGGAGTTTAAAAACGGCGAGGTTATGTTGCAGCTGTATAAGGTGCTGGTGAGGCCACACCTGGAGTATTGTGTACCATTTTGGTCTCCTTACTTGAGAAAGGATATACTGGCACTGGAGGGGGTGCAGAGGAGATTCACTAGGTTGATTCCAGAGTTGAGAGGGTTGGCTTATGAGGAGAGACTGAGTAGACTGGAGCTATGCTCATTGGAATTTAGAAGAATGAGGGGAGATCTTATAGAAACATAAAAGATTATGAAGGGAATAGATAAGATAGAAGCAGGGAAGTTGTTTCCACTGGCAGGTGAAACTAGAACTAGGGGGCATGGCCCCAAGGGGGAGCAGATTTAGGATTGAGTTGAGGAGGAACTTCTTCACACAAGGGGTTGTGAATCTGTGGAATTCTCTGCCCAGTGAAGCAGTTGAGGCTACCTCATTGAATGTTTTTAAGGCAAGGATAGATGAATTTTTGAACAGTAAAGGAATTAAGGGTTATGGTGAGTGGACGGGTAAGTGGAGCTGAGTCCACAAAAAGATCAGCCATGATCTTATTGAATGATGGAGCAGGCTCGAGGGGCCAGATGGCCTACTCCTGCTCCTAGTTCTTATGTTCTTATGTTAACTCACCAGCATTTCTCACCTCTCACACAACAAAGCAAGCGGAGGCTGTGTAAGTGAACCATGCTTCACTGAACACTGGTGTGACTGGAAACAGGGGTTTCCTCCGGGGTCAGGGCTGGGGCACGGAGGGGTAAAGGGAGTAAGTTTCATTTTACCTCATTCAGTTTTACAATTTGCCACAGTGGGACTTGAACCACAGCCTTTCCGTTGCTAGTTAACACCAAACCCACCCTGACTTAGCACTCAGCCTCTGCAACACACATAGAATCATAGAATCCCCACAGTGCAGAAGGAGGCCATTCAGCCCATCAAGCCTGCACCGACCACAATCCCACCCAGGCCCTATCCCTGTAACCCCACGTATTTACCCTGCTAATCCCCCTGACACTAAGGAGCAATTTAGCATGGCCAATCCCTCTAACCTACACATCTTAGGATACTAAGGGGCAATTTAGCATGGCCAATCCACCTAACCTGCATATCTTTGGAGTGTGGGAGGAAACCGGAGCACCCGGAGGAAACCCATGCAGACACGGGGCAAACGTGCAAACTCCACACAGACAGTGACCCGAGGCTGGAATTGAACCTGGGTCGCTGGTGCTGTGAGGCAGCGGTGTTAACCACTGTGCCATCGTGCCAGCCCTTTCGTTAAGTCACAGAATGTCGCGTCTACTGGCTTTTAAATTAATTTCTGAAAGTAATTGTCACCCGCAGGATACCTGAACCATGAACAGAGATCACAAATCAATATGCAAGATTTTAACATATATAAATAAACCATTGATCAGATGGACTTTTAAATAATTACATCGAGATTGAATACTGTTCTGCAATATGACAGACTATGACATCACACAACATCATCGATCTGAACTAAACCTACTGTCAGCACTGGCCAACGTCTGAGGAAGCTGGTTCCAAAATCCAACATTATTCTGGGCTTTACATCATGCGGTTTGGCATTAACCAATCAACAACTGGGGACAGCCATTTTTGTTTCTGTCTACTGAAGGGATCCACCTTGGTCGAGTCCATTCGTAACGGGTGGGATAATGAGGCTGGATATCTCCTGTCTCCCTCTTGCTAACTTGGCTGAGATCAAGCGTGCCGACAATGGCTGGGGTGGGATGGATCCAATGCTGGGATTATCCCGGAAAGCCTCACGATGAATCTTTCCGAGTGTTTCAGCTCTCGAATCCTGTAGTGGCCTCGCCCATTGTAGTGACACAGCAGAGTATTTCTTACCCGTTCTACACAAAATAATGTGACAGGGATCACCCATTCACTTGGGTTTGAAGACTGCTGCGCGTGCCCGTGTGACCATTCTGTAACCTTCCCTCCACCAAATGTGAAATAGGCTTTGATACTGTGGGTTCCTCCGAGGTATCAGAGCAGACGTCGTTGTTTGTCTTGGTGGCGTCCCGCACTGTTGACTGAGGCACCTGACCCAGGCCCTTCTGTACCTCAGTGAAGTGAGCGGGATCACTGGTGTCCTCGGAGGGTGGGGGGGAAACACCGAAACGGATAGCACCCAGTTTCCGGTTGGTTGGCAGTGAGGAACACGGTGGAATCCTGGCCAACAGAGATCCGCCAATTCCGCCAAAGCCGCTTTCAATCTTCGCCTGACTCTCAGGTTAGACAGTGGGAATGAGAAGTTGCTGGTTTCGCATCCTTCATCTTTCTTTGCGCCAGACTCCCTTGGACCATTTTCAGTCATAATCACCAACCGGAGTTCATTTTTGCTGCCCACAAATTTTTAATGAAAAATATTACCCACGTGCTCCCCCCGCCCCGCTCCCCCCCCACCCGCCTCCCCCACCTCCCCCGCCCCACCCTGTGATATCACCTGAGATCAAACTTTTCCACACCAGAAGTGCCTTTAATCACCAGCCAAACTCGCACCTTCACACAAAGTCCTGGAGCCAATCCTGAGCTGACGTGGGTGGCTGGGTTTCACTAAAGGTAGTAGCCAGTTGCTGGGGGGTCGGGATGGATTCCCGCTCCGGGGTGCAGTCTGTCCGGGGGCAATGTGTTCCCACCGGGATGTACTCCAGGAAATACCATGTCTCCTTCGCTGTTCAAATCGCGGCCGCTCCCCACCTAGGAACACGGGCACAGGAGGGTAGTGGTTAGATTTGCTGCTATTGATGAGTCTACACTGGCGGGCTTTAACTCGGGCTGGCCTTGCCTGGAACCCACAGGGAGGTCGCTTCCTTGAGCCTCAATTGGAATTATCCTTCTCTCGGGGTTTTGCAACTTCTGATTACAGTGGCTGCCTCCAGGAATGTCGTACCCTGTCACCAATCGGCTGGCAGCATCCTGCTGTCACCTTAGTTACCATTCTACTTGCGTGGGATTGGATAAGAAGTCTAGTCAATGATGAGCACCATTAGAATGGAACCCCTGATCTGGGTGACATGGTGGCACAGTGGTTAGCACTGCTGCCTCACTGCGTCAGGGACCCGAGTTCAATTCCCAGCTTGGGTCGCTGTCTGTGTGGAGTTTGCATGTTTCCCCCATGTCCGTGTGGGTTTCCTCCGGGTGCTCCAGCTTCCTCCCACACTCCAAAGATGTGTAGGTTAGGTGGATTGGCTATGCTAAATTGCCCCTTAGTGTCCAAAGATGTGCGGGTTAGGTGGATTGGCCATGCTAAATTGCCCCTTAGTGTCCAAAGACGCCCAGGTTAGGTGGATTGGCCATGCTAAATTGCCCTTAGTGTCCAAAGATGTGCGGGTTAGGTGGATTGGCCATGCTAAATTGCCCTTAGTGTCCAAAGATGTGCGGGTTAGGTGGATTGGCCATGCTAAGTTGCCCCTTAGTGTCCAAAGATGTGCGGGTTAGGTGGATTGGCCATGCTAAATTGCCCCTTAGTGTCAGGGGCATTAGCAGGGTAAGAATGTGGGGTTATGGGAATAGGGCCTGGGTGGGATTGTGGTTGGTGCAGACTCGATGGGCCGAATGGCCTCCTTCTGCACTGTGGGGATTCTATGATTCCAAGTTGCGGTCGTTGTTGTTGTGTGTGCAGGTACAGTCAGGAATGACACCTCTTACTAACTTCCTATCCCTCCCATTAACCCAGAGGCAGTCAGTGAATGGATCTTCCCAGAGAAGCCTAATGCTATCCTGGCCGCTGTGGTTCAGTCAACTCAAGAGGTTATTCAAGGTGAGACCTCTTTCTGCTGAACTGAATGAGTATGGTTTTGCCGCACAGTGTTCTCTGTCAGCTTGCCAGAGAAAGGAGATGTCCAGCTTGATGTTCAGGCTCTGCCAGTAACCCTCAACTCAGAACAGAAGATAATTAGGAATACGGAAAGGCAATATTCCTGCTGGATAAAAGTAAGGATGCTGGAAATCATAGAATCCTACAGAAGCCATTCGGCCCATCGAGTCTGCAACAACTACAATCCCACCCAGGCCCTATCCCCATAACCCCACGTATTTACCCTGCTATTTACGCATATTTACTCTGTTAATCCCCCTACACTAGGGGCAATTTAGAATGGGCAATCCACCTAACCCACACATCTTTGGACTGTGGGAGGAAACCGGAGCACCCGGAGGAAACCCATGCAGACACGGGGAGAACGTGCAGATTCCACACAGACAGTGACCCGAGGCCAGAATTGAACCCTGGTCCCTGGCGCTGTGAGGCAGCAGGGCTAACCACTGTGCCAACGTGCCGCCCAGATCTGAAATAAAAACAGAAGGTGCAGGAAACACTCGGCAGGTTAGGCAGCGTCTGTGGAGAGAGAAGTGGAGTTAATGCTTCAAGTGCGTAATGATTCTCCTACAGAAATTCACAGTGGAAAGGGATCTTGGTAGTTGCAGTGCAGACTTGCAGTGGACTGAGAAGATTGAGCATGTGGGCATTAGGAAAGAGGATGTGTTGGAGCTGTTGAAAAGCATCAAGTTAGATAAATCGCCGGGACCGGATGGGATGTACCCCAGGTTACTGTGGGAGGCGAGGGAAGAGATTGCTGGTCCGCTGGCGATGATCTTTGCGTCATCAATGGAGACGGGAGAGGTTCCGGAGGGTTGGAGGATGGCGGATGCGGTACCGTTATTCAAGAAAGGGAGAATAGATAGCCCAGGAAATTATAGACCAGTGAGTCTAACCTCAGTGGTAGGTAAGTTGATGGAGAAGATCCTGAGGGGCAGGATTTATAAACATTTGGAAAGGAATAGTATGATCACAAGTAGCCAGCACAGCTTTGTCCAAGGCAAGTCATGCCTTACGAGTCTGATTGAGTTTTTTGAAGATGTGACTCGACACTTAGATGGGGGAAGAGCGGTAGATGTCGTTTATCTGGATTTCAGTAAGGCGTTTGATAAGGTGCCCCATGCAAGGCTTATGGAGAAAGTGAAGGGGCATGGGATACAAGGAGACGTTGCTTTGTGGATTCAGAACTGGCTTGCCCACAGAAGGCAAAGAGTGGTTGTAGATGGGTCTTTTTCAGAGTGGAGGTCGGTCACCAATGGGGTGCCCCAGGGATCTGTTCTGGGACCCTTGCTCTTTGTGATTTTTATAAATGACCTGGATGAGGAAGTGGAAGGATGGGTTGGCAAGTTTCCTGATGACACAAAGGTTGGTGGTGTTGTGGATAGTGTAGAGGGTTGTCAGCAGTTGCAACGAGACATAGATAAGATGCAAGACTGGGCGGAGAAGTGGCAGATGGACTTCAACCCAGATAAGTGTGTGGTGGTTCATTTTGCAGGTCGAATAGGATGGAAGAATATAATATTAAGGGTAAGACGCTTGGCAGTGTGGAAGATCAGAAGGATCTTGGGGTCTGGGTTCATAGGACGTTCAAAGCAGCGTCGCAGGTAGAGGCTGTGGTTAAGAAGGCATGTGGAATACTGGCCTTCATCAATAGAGGAATTGAGTTTAGAAATCGGGAGATAATGCTGCAGCTGTATAGGACCCAGGTCAGACCCCACCTGGAGTACTGTGCCCAGTTCTGGTCGCCTCATTACAGAAAGGATGTGGAAGCCATAGAACAGGTGCAGAGGAGATTTAAGAGGATGTTGCCTGGATTAGGTGGCATGTCTTATGAGGATAGGCTGAGAGAGCCAGGTCTATTTTCCTTAGAGAGGCGAAGGATGAGAGATGACCTGATAGAGGTGTATAAGATGTTGAGAGGTATTGATAGAGTGGATTCTCAGAGGCTTTTACCCAGGGCTGAAATGGTTGCCACACGAGGACACAGGTTTAAGGTGCTGGGGAGTAGGTACAGAGGAGATGTCAGGGGTAAGTTTTTCACTCAGAGGGTGGTGGGTGCGTGGAATCGGCTGCCGGTAGTGGTGGTGGAGGCGGATTCGATAGGGTCTTTTAAGAGACTTTTGGATAAGTTCATGGAGGTTAGTAAGATAGAGGGTTATAGATGAGCCTAGAAGGTAAGGAAATTGTTCGGCGCAACTTGTGGGCCGAAGGGCCTGTTTGTGCTGTAGCTTTTCTATGTTCTATGTTCTAGAAACATTGGCCGGGACTTTCTGGTTGTTCACGCCGCAGAATGTTCTGGTCCCGCTGACGGTACATCCCCACTGTGGAGAATCCCAGAGGCAGGGGGTGCATTCCATAAGAAATCCCGCTGGCCAAAGGTGGGCCACCTCCTTCATCACGAAACACATGGTGGAGTGGCGTGGAAAATCCTGCTCCGTTAACTCCATTTCTCTCTCCATGGATGCTGCCAGAACTGTATATATTTTTAGTTTATTTATTAGTGTCACAAAGTAGGCTTACATTAACACTGCAATGAAGTTACTGTGAAAATCCCCTAGTTACCACACTCCGGCGCCTGTTTGGGTACACTGAGGGAGAATTTAGCATGGCCAACGCACCCTAACCAGCACATCTTTCAGACTGTGGGAGGAAACCGGAGCACCCGGAGCCTGGGATCAACCCGTGGCAGCCAGTAGCGGGCATCAGCCCGAGGTGGGCCATGCAGGGTAAGACACGGGGAGAACATGCAGACACAGACAGTGACCCAAGCCGGGAATTGAAGACAGGTCCCTGGCGCTGTGAGGCAGCAGTGCTAACCACTGAGACACCTGCTGAGTTTATCCAGCATTTTCTGCTATTATTTCATGAACTCTCTCCAATTTCCTTCATCTGCTGAAGTATTTTGCAGGAATGCTGCCTAGTGTTAAGTATATTCCCGAGTCCCCTCACTTAACTGCTAACCTCCAAAGCAATCAGTTCCTGTCCCACCAGTGCAGGAACCAACCCCACCCCATACCTACGCCCTCGAACCATCGGTCACCTTCTCAAACAGATATGAATAAATGAGATTGCCAGCTATGTGGCAGCTTGAGTCTGGTTACCTTGTGTGTGCTGTCCTGAGACACCGAAGCTGCTAAGAATCCAAAAGGGTCCTGCAGTTGTTCCGTAGATAGATCCACAAAGGGATTACTGGGAGGATTCAAGGGCTGATACTGGCAGGGAGACGTTCCCTGAATCTGCTGCTTCTGTGGGAAGGTCTGATAGGTGGATGATGTGGCAAGGAAGCCCTGATACTGGCCCTCATCGCTGGTCCCCCCGTTCATCATGAGCTCCATGCAAGGTGCCCCGGCCGCGTGAGAATCCGCCCTCGCAATGATCCCGCCGGCAGTGGGAGGCGGACACCCGGATTGAGGCTCCGGCTGGTAGGAGTCCAGGTTCTGAGCAGCGCCGTAGCCGGTGAGGTGATCCAGTTTGTGAGAAAGGATGTGGTCAACTGCCGATTGGCAGCTGTAATTGGGCCATTGCTGGTGACCTGTCAGCGGGGAGTTGGCCGGGCAGTGAGAATGCATCCCGTTGACAGGAATCTGTTGGTGGGCTTTGGGTTTGAACTGGCAGTGGGTGTGCAGGCTCACCTGGAGCTGTTGGTGATGGCCCACCTCGGGCTGATGCCCGCTACTGGCTGCCACGGGTTGACCCCAGGCTTGGTCATGGGGCTGGGTGAGCAGCAGGAGGTCTTGCTGCGGCAGTCCCGGGTGGGCTGAATGGAATGCCTGCTGTTGATTTGGGAAATGTTGGGATGAATCCTGAGCTTCTTTAGCCGGGGGTTTGGGTGAATAGACAAAGGGGTTTGCGGTCAGAGTTTGGGGGAAATTGGCTGTTGGATAGGGATGCTGGGTTCCAGGGAGTTCCAGTTCATTTTTAGTCACAATTGAGTCATGGACATAGGATAAAATTTCCCCGTTTGTCAAAATGTCATTTAAGGATGGAATGTACTCCGGGTTTGTGTCCAATCTCACCATCCTCTCGTCAAACAAGAGCAGCTCCAAGTCATCGGCACCCAGTCCCAGGTTTTCCAGGGCACTGAACAAGTCGCTGTTCAAACAGTTTTCTTCACCAGCCAGGTTGACGGAGTCCAGCGTGGAAAGCAAAGGATCGAGCTGCCCGGCGTTAGCCCCCAGCTGGCCAAGCCCACTGCTATCACTCTGCCAGGTGCCTCCCGCTGTGCCCCCAGAACCCCCAGCCTCGCCGAAGAAACTGCTGCCGAGGGAATACTTGGGCTCCGACGCAGGGTGGCAGATGTACACTGACTCGTCCTGACGCATCATGGCGCCCAGGAGGGAACTGGGATCCACGTTGCGCTGCTCCTTCTCGGCTTTGCTGGTGACGTTCTTTCTCCTTCGGCCTTTGGGCTGGCAGGGGTCAGGTAGCCCTGGGTTGGAGCACGCTGCTTGGTAGAGCAAGGCCTCTCCTGTGGCAAAGGTGAACGGCAGGTGTAGAGAACGTTTCCGGAGCTCCTCCCCTCCTTCTTCATCTCTGAGTAAGTGGAAATCAACAACAAGGAGAGAGTGAGTCACCTCAATGTTGGCGTAAGCCTAAAATATCATTGTGAACCCGTCGTGTAGGCTTCAGGTGGTGAGATCCGCTCAGCACTTGCAAAATGCAAAGTCAAACATTTCACTGAGACCCCCCAGCGTCCACCCTCCCAAACCCCCCTCCCTATGGCTCATTGTACAAATGTGTGGCGTGTCACCATGTACAATCCCATAACACATCCAGAATCGATCTGGAGTTAGCTGACCAAGCTGGTTTGGACTCAGAGACAGGATCACTTCCTGAAATGGAACACGTACAGGTGTGGCATGAGGAACATGTCAGGGTGGGCTCTGATACCTCACCACGACTGGGTGGTCTCCCAATACTCTGGTCTCCCGATCAACACACTCCATCTCCAGGAACCAATATCCAAGCAAGAAGCAATGCCTTCCAGCAGAGATGCAGAGGAGCAAAGATGGAGAGTGAAGTCACCAGATTAATCTCACCCGGACTTTGGGCTGTCTTAATGGTCAAAGGGTCAGGGCTGAGGTCCATCTGATTGACGGATGTCAGGTGTTGGAAACAAAGCGATGAACGACACTAAACACTCCCAGTTCATCCATCACCCAGGCTGCAGAGTGTTCACAGTGCATCGGAAAGGTAAACAATCCCCACGGCACTGAGCGAGAAACCCCGCCAAGAACATCAAACAGTCCTTCCATTTCTATTTAAATTATAGAATGTTTACAGTACAGGAGGCCAATCGGCCCATTGCATCCTTGTCGGCTCTCTGCAAAATTAATTCAACTAGTCCCATGACAATGCTTTCTCATCGTAACCCGACAAATTTCCTCGCTTTGGTTGTCTATCCAATTCCCTTCTGTCTCCCCCACACTCTCAGACAGTACATTCCAGATCCTAACCACTCGCTGTGTGAATCTGTCTCCACCACACTCTCAGACAGTACATTCCAGATCCTAACCACTCGCTGTGTGAATCTGTCTCCACCACACTCGCAGACAGTACATTCCAGATCCTAACCACTCGCTGTGTGAATCTGTCTCCACCACACTCTCAGACAGTACATTCCAGATCCTAACCACTCGCTGTGTGAATCTGTCCCCACCACACTCTCAGACTGTACATTCCAGATCCTAACCACTCGCTGTGTGAATCTGTCTCCACCACACTCTCAGACTTGAATCACACGGGGACCAATATCCTGGCCGGTAGGTTGGCTAAGGCTACTGGGGAGAATTTAAACTAGATAGGTTGGGGGGAGGGGAGCTAGAAGAGTTGACTAGGATCAAGGAACTAATTGATGGGGGGGAGGATGCAGGGGTAAGGGGAATTACAAAATTAATGGTAGAGGAGAGGGTGCAAGTGAATGAAGGCGGTAATTTAGATAAGGGAGTAGAGGGAGACGGTGTTCGCGACTCATCAAAGCGGGTTCAGATAAAAGCTGGAATAAGGACACTTTGCCTGAATGCACGAAGCATTCGGAACAAGGTGAATGAGTTGATGGTGCAAATCAGCACAAGTGGGTACGATCTAGTGGCCATTACAGAAACGTGGCTGAAAGGTGACCAGGACTGGGAGATGAATATCCAGGGGTATCAGGCGTTTAGGAAGAATAGACAGGAAGGAAAAGGTGGTGGGGTCGCGCTATTAATAAGAGATAATATCAGGGTAGTACTGAGGGATGACATAGGCTCTGAGGAACAAAACGTGGAATCGTTATGGGTAGAGATGAGGAATAGTAGAGGGAGAAAGACACTAGTAGGTGTGGTATATAGGCCCCCGAATAATAATGTTGAGGTAGGGAGGGCTATAAACAAGCAGATAAGGGATGCGTGTAAAAACGGAACGGCAATAATCATGGGGGACTTCAACATGCACATTGACTGGCAGACTCAAGTCGGTAAGGGTGGAATGGAGGAAGAGTTCTTAGAATGCTGTCGGGATAGTTTCCTTGAACAGCATGTTACGGAACCGACGAGGGAACGAGCTATTTTGGATCTGGTATTGTGTAACGAGGTAGGTAGAATTAAGGATCTTATTGTGAAGGACTCTCTTGGGTCTAGTGACCACAATATGGTCGAATTTCTGATTCAGATGGAAGAGGAGAAAGTTTGGTCTCAAACCAGTGTCCTCTGTTTGAACAGAGGGAAATATGATAGGATGAGGGATGAATTGGCTAAGGTAGACTGGGAGAGCAGGCTGGCAGGTAGGATAGCTGAGGAACAGTGGAGGATTTTTAAGGAGATCCTTTTCAGTTCTCAGCAAAAATATATTCCAGCAAAAAACAAGGATTGTAAGAAAAGGGAGAACCAGCCGTGGATAACGAAGGAAATAAAGGAGAGTATTAAAATAAAAACAGCTGCGTACAGAGTGGCCAAAAATAGTGGAGAAACAAGTGATTGGGAAAAATTTAAGAAACAACAAAGAGAGACTAAGAAAGCGATAAAGAAAGGAAGGATAGACTATGAAGCTAGGCTAGCAATTAATATAAAAAATGATAGTAAAAGTTTTTATAAATATATAAAAAGGAATAGAGTGGCTAGAGTGAATGTTGGACCCTTGGAGGACGAGAGGGGGGAGTTAATAGTGGGAAATGAGGATATGGCTGAGTCTTTAAATAAGTTTTTTGTGTCGGTCTTCACGGTGGAGGACACAAATAGTTTGCCAAATATTAACGATAGAGGGTTGGCAGCAGGAGAAATACTTAATACGATTAATGTTACCAGAGAGGCAGTGCTGGGTAGACTAATGGGACTGAAGGTGGACAAGTCCCCGGGTCCGGATGGAATGCATCCCAGGGTATTGAAAGAAATGTCAGAGGTAATAGTGGATGCGTTAGTGATTATTTATCAAAACTCGTTGCATTCTGGGGTAGTGCCGGTTGATTGGAAAACGGCTAATGTTACGCCGCTGTTTAAAAAAGGAAGGAGACAAAAGGCGGGTAACTATAGGCCGGTCAGCTTAACGTCTGTAGTAGGGAAAATGCTGGAATCCATTATTAAGGAGGAGATAGCAGGGCATCTGGATAGAAATGGTTCGATCAATCAGACGCAGCATGGATTCATGAGGGGAAAGTCGTGCTTGACGAACATGTTGGATTTTTATGAAGATGTGACTAGGGCGGTTGATGGAGGAGAACCGGTGGATGCGGTGTTTTTGGATTTCCAAAAGGCGTTTGATAAGGTGCCCCATAAAAGGCTGCTGAAGAAGATTAGGGCACACGGAGTTGGGGGTAGTGTGTTAAAGTGGATTGGGGACTGGCTATCCGACAGGAAGCAAAGAGTCGGAATAAATGGGTGTTTTTCCGGTTGGAGGAAGGTAACTAGTGGCGTGCCGCAGGGATCGGTACTCGGGCCGCAACTGTTTACCATTTATATAGATGATCTGGAGGAGGGGACGGAGTGTAGGGTAACGAAGTTTGCAGACGACACAAAGATAAGTGGAAAAGTGAATCGTGTGGAGGACGGAGAAGATCTGCAGAGAGATTTGGACAGGCTGAGTGAGTGGGCGAGGATATGGCAAATGGAGTATAACGTTGATAAATGCGAGGTTATACACTTTGGAGGAAATAATAACAAATGGGATTACTATCTCAATGGAAACAAATTAAAACATGCTACCGTGCAAAGGGACCTGGGGGTCCTTGTGCATGAGACGCAAAAGCCCAGTCTGCAGGTACAACAGGTGATCAAGAAGGCAAATGGGATGTTGGCCTATATTGCGAGGGGGATAGAATATAAAAGCAGGGATGTCTTGATGCACCTGTACAGGGCATTGGTGAGGCCGCAGCTGGAATACTGTGTGCAGTATTGGTCCCCTTATATGAGGAAGGATATATTGGCATTGGAGGGAGTGCAGAGAAGGTTCACCAGGTTGATACCGGAGATGAGGGGTTTGGATTATGAGGAGAGGCTGAGGAGATTGGGTTTGTACTCATTGGAGTTTAGAAGGACGAGGGGGGATCTTATGGAGACTTATAAGATAATGCGGGGGCTGGATAGGGTGGAGGCGGAGAGATTCTTTCCACTTAGTAAGGAAGTTAAAACTAGAGGACACAGCCTCAAAATAAAGGGGGGTCGGTTTAAGACAGAGTTGAGGAGGAACTTCTTCTCCCAGAGGGTGGCGAATCTCTGGAATTCTCTGCCCACTGAGGTGGTGGAGGCTACCTCGCTGAATATGTTTAAAGCGCGGATGGATGGATTCCTGATCGGTAAGGGAATTAAGGGTTATGGGGATCAGGCGGGTAAGTGGTACTGATCCACGTCAGATCAGCCATGATCTTATTGAATGGCGGGGCAGGCTCGAGGGGCTAGATGGCCTACTCCTGCTCCTATTTCTTATGTTCTTATGTTCTTAGTACATTCCAGATCCTAACCACTCGCTGTGTGAATCTGTCTCCACCACACTCTCAGACAGTACATTCCAGATCCTAACCACTCGCTGTGTGAATCTGTCTCCACCACACTCTCAGACAGTACATTCCAGATCCTAACCACTCGCTGTGTGAATCTGTCTCCACCGCACTCTCAGACAGTACATTCCAGATCCTAACCACTCGCTGTGTGAATCTGTCTCCACCACACTCTCAGACAGTGCATTCCAGATCCTAACCACTCACTGTGTGAATCTGTCTCCACCACACTCTCAGACAGTACATTCCAGATCCTAACCACTCACTGTGTGAATCTGCCTCCATCAGTAACGAACTGAAAAAAATAAGAGTAGGAGTAGACCATTCGGCCCATCGAGCTTGTTCCACCATTCAATACTCTCATGCCTGATCCTGGGTTGCAACTCCATTTTCCCACCCACTTCCCACATCCCTTAATTCCCCGAGAGATCAAAATCCAACCAGACTGTGTCTCTGTGTCTGAGATTCCCCAACCAGAAGAAACAATCTCTGTGTCCGCCCTATCCAGCCCCTTGGGAATACTGTAGCATTCAATGAAATCAGCTTTCATTCTCCTAAACTATACAGAATATACCCCAATTTACTCAGCCTGTTATCATAGACCAACCCCCTCATCATGCAGTGAGCCTTCGCTGTGTCGCCTCCAACACAAGTATATCCTTCTTAAATGCGGAGATCAAAATGGCACACGGTATTCCAGATCTGGTCTCACCAAAACCCTGCACAATTCCAGCAGGATTTCTTTATCCCCGGACTCCAATCCCCTTGCAATAAAGGCCAACATGCCATTTACCTTCCGAATTGCTTGCTGTACCTGCACGTTAACTTTCGCAATCCCTGGTACAAGTTCACCAAAGTCTCTGTGGACGTCAACGCTTCCATGTTCCACATTTAATAAAAACACATTCTGGTTTTCTGACCTAATGGCCAAAGTGAATAACTGCACACTTCCCAACATTATACTCCATCTGCCATCTAGTTACTGACTCACCCGATCTGTCTATATCTCTTTGCAGCCTCTGTGTCCTCCCCACAGCTTACCTTCCACCTAGTTTGGTATCATCGGCAAATGTAGATACGTTACTCTGTCTCTTCAGCTGAGTCTTTGATACAGATGGTAAATAGTTGAGGCTCTGACTCTGATCCTTCACTGTTCACTACCTGCCAGGTTCATAAAGCCCTTTTTATACCCATTCTCTCTCTGCTTTCTCTCCGTTAACTAACCCTCTGTCCTTCCGGAACTAAGGAATGAGAATACAGAGCAGAAAGGGAAACAGAAATCAGAAAGAGGGATGATGGCAGGGAAAGATTGAACCACTTTATGGTCTGGTAACTCACACCAGAGGTCTCTGTGTTGCGATGATGTAATCCGGTTTTCCATTTTTGTATACCAGCCTTGCGTTTGCCTGGACCCAGGCCCAGCGGTTGTCTTTGGTCAGTAATCGGAAGACAGTCAGGCCACTCTCTCCAGTTTTAATCACTAAAACACAAACAAAAGTCAGTGTGAGCGCTGACTTGCTGCCCAAACAGCCTCTCGTTGGCAGGGTGCAGAGGAGGAGCTTTGCTGGAGTGGTATCCAGAACCCACGGACTTCAGTTAACGCAGAGAGGCTGAAGATGCTAAAATTCTTCTCCTAGTTGTTCAAGGAAGGGCAAGAGGAGATTTAATCGGAGTTATTCAAAATTATGATGTGGAGATGCCGGTGTTGGACTGAGGTGGGCACAGTAAGAAGTCTCACAACACCAGGTTAAAGTCCAACAGGTTTATTTGGAATCACGAGCTTTCAGAGTACTGCTCCTTCATCAGGTGAGTGGAGAGGTGGGTTCACTTATGCGCTGTGTTTGTGAACCCACCTTTCCACTCGCCTGATGAAGGAGCAGCGCTCCGGAAGCTCGTGATCCCAAATAAACCTGTTGAACTTTAACCTGATGCTGTGAGACTCCTAATCATTCAGAATTATGACAGACCACCGGTCAGTAACTAGTGGGCACGAATTTAAGCAAAATAAGCAAAGCGGGGAGATGAGAAGAATCTTTTTCACGTGATGCTCTGTCGGAGAGTCGGTCCAGACTCGATGGGCCAACTGTCCTCCTTCTGCACTGCAGGGATTCTATGGTTAATTTATTGAACCTCTTTAGTCGAGTCAATTGAGAACCAATTCTTATTTACAACAACGACCTGGTCAAGGGGCAGGAACAGAAACCACACAACAATTTAACTAATTTAAACATTAAAAAATTAGTGGTGAAAGAGAATTGACAGGTTAGGAATTAACCTATCAGAGCCTTAACCCTTCAGCAAAAGGCATCCATAATAATGTTAGTGGCTTCAGCTTTAGTTGTACCTGGTTCCAGGCACAGGCAGTCGCAAACTGCAACGAATTAACGATCAAAGAGGGTAATGACTCTTGGAGTGACTCCTGCTCTATCCAAGACCGCAAGAAACTACAGAGTCATGAACGAAGCCCAGTCCATCACACAAACCAGCCTCCCATTCATTGACTGTCTACACGTCCCGCTGCCTCGGAAAAGCAGCCAGTATAATTAAGGACCCCACCCAACCCGAACATTCTCTCTTCCACCTTCTTCCGTCGGGAAAAAGATATAAAAGTCTGAGGACACGTACCAACCGACTCAAGGACAGCTTCTTCCCTGCTGCTGTCAGACTTTTGAATGGACCTACCTGATATTAAGTTCATTTTTCTCTACACCCTAGCTATGACTGTAACACTACAATCTGGATCAAAAACAGAAAAAGCTGGAAAATCTCAGCAGGTCTGACAGCATCTGTGGAGAGAGAATAGAGCCAACGTTTCAAGTCTGGATGACCCTTCAAGGCTCTCTGTCTCCACAAATGCTGTAAGAAGTCTCACAACACCAGGTTAAAGTCCAACAGGTTTATTTGGTAGCAAATACCATAAGTTTTCGGAGCGCTGCCCCTTCGTCAGATGGAGTGAAAATCTGTTCTCCAACAGTGCACAGAGACACAACATCAAGTTACAGAATACTAATTAGAATGCAAATCTCTACAGCCAGCCAGGTCTTAAAGGTACAGAGTGACCTTGCTGGCTGTAGAGATTTGCATTCTAATTAGTATTCTGTAACTTGATGTTGTGTCTCTGTGCACTGTTGGAGAACAGATTTTCACTCCATCTGACGAAGGGGCAGCTCTCCGAAAGCTTGTGGCTTGTGCTACCAAATAAACCTGTTGGACTTTAACCTGGTGTTGTGAGACCTCTTACTGTGCTTACCCCAGTCCAACGCCGGCATCTCCACATCATGTCCACAAATGCTGTCAGAGTTGCTGAGATTTTCCAGCATTTTCTGTTTTTGTTTCAGATTCCAGCATCTGCAGTATTTTGCTTTTACTATAGTCTGCACCCTCTCCTTTCCTTCTCCCCTATGTACTCTATGAACGGTATTCTTTGTATAGCACACAGGAAACAATACTTTTCACTGTGTGCTAATACATGTGACAATAATAAATCAAATCAAAAGACCAATTGGATCAAGTCACGTGACCTCAGATTGCAAGAGTCATAGAGGTTTACAGCATGGAAACAGGCCCTTCGGCCCAACTTGTCCATGACACCCAGTTTTTACCACTAAGCTTGTTCTAATTGCCTGCATTTGGCCCACAGCCCTCTATACCCATCTTACCCATGTAATGGTCTAAATGCTTTTTAAAAGATAAAATTGTACCCGCCTCTACTACTGCCTCTGGCAGCTTGTTCCAGACACTCACCACCCTCTGTGCGAAAAAATTGCCCCTCTGGACCCTTTTGTATCTCTCCCCTCTCACCTTAAACCTATGCCCTCTAGTTTTAGACTCCCCTACCTTTGGGACAGGATATTGACTATCTAGCTGATCTATGCCCCTATGACAGTAACAGTAAAATGTGAAAAGGGTGTTTTCCCGAGCAAGTTTGGGATAAGTAGCCAGAAGCCAATCGAGTTGGTGTTTTGTGTACAATGGGGACCACTTAATCAAGGAGTAGAGGTCGCAGTGATGGGTGTGGAAAGGGGAACCAGTCACAAATCTAATTGCAAAATGGAAGAGAACGGCTAACTCACCAAGAGAGGTTTAGGAGAATATTTTATCAACGATGCTTCCCTAATTAAACACAGGCAGGATGGATATCTCAACAAGAGTGTATCTGGGAGAATGAGTGGAACAGGACCTGTTCCAACACAGAAAACCAAGTCTAGACTTAACCTTAGCTTGTAAAATATCAACGTGGGAATTAAAAGTCAAAGCATTGCCCAGCCAGATTCCCAGATATTTGCAAATGGAAACTTGCTCAAGTTGAGAGTTAGCAAGCATTAGGAGTTTGTGATCACAGGTAGGTTTTGTTCTTATTAAGCAGCATAAACTTGGCTCAGTCGAGGTCAGCAGAAGGTGAAGACCCAGAAAGTGCCCGAGTAGGAGGTGCTCAAACATTTTCATGCCCCTTAGTCTTCAGTTTGGCTCTCGGAGTTGGCTTTCTGGGAAACAATTAACGGTCAGGATCAGCTAAATTAGTCTGAGAAAGGAAATCATAAGGCAGGATTTTCTAATAAATAATGGGATAAAAATTCCAATGTCCCACTGCTTGCATGCGTCTATCACTGAATTACACAGTTTTATACTTGTGGCAATATTTCATCCGCTAAATTTAAACAGATGCAAATTCATGGGTTTGGACCATTTTGCCAGTTGCCCTCCCAATCCGTTTCTCAAGAGTCACATCTTGATAAACCTCAGGTGAAGTTTATAAAACCACGAGGGGCGTAGATAAGGTGAATAGCCGAGGACTTTTCCCCCAGGCTAGGGGGAGTCCAAAAGTAGAAGGCGTAGGTTTAAGGTGAAAGGAGAAAGATTTAAAAGAGAACTGAGGGACAACTTTTTCACACAGAGGGTGGTGCGTGTATGGGATGAGCTGCCGGAGGAGGTGGTAGAGGCGGGTACAGTTACATTTAAAAGACATTTGGACAGGTACATGGATAGGAAAGGTTTAGAGGGATATTGGCCAAATGGGCAAATGGGACTAGGTTAGTTTAGGAAACCTGGTCGGCATGGCTAAGTTGGGCCGAAGGGCCTGTTTCTGTGCTGTATATCTCTATGACTATGACTAAATCAACGGGACAATTTCCTGACCTCAATAAATCTAGGAAATGGCCTTGGACAAAGTACTCTTGAGTGAGCCCTAAAAGTCTGCACTGTCAAGAGTCCTAAACCGAGGAAGGTTGATCTACGATAAGTGGATGAAGTTTCATTGACAAAATGAACCAAAACTAATTAATTTTTCTCCTTCAGCAGATATAAACTGACATTGAGGAAGAGAATTTAAGGGGTGGCTATTATGTTGTGAGGAAAGAAGTTATGGTCTTGATCGGAACCAAATCCCCATGACCACAATACGTCGTAGCTGGGAACTTGGATTGGTTTCAGTGAAATGCATTTTCTACACAACCGTCCTCCAATGGCCATCAACATGGGACTGGATCTGAGAGCAAGAGCCAATCACTGACCTAAGCAGGTGGTCAGACAATCAGAACCCATGTTCTCTTCCTCTCACTGATGGTCTTCACAAACCTCCAGCAGGATTCTAGCTCCAACCCAATTCCACCCAGTACATCAAACCATATGTTTCCCTTTCAATTCATTCGTGGGATATGGGCGTCGCTGGTTGGCCGCATCTATTGTCCATCCCTACTTGCCCGAGGGCAGTTAAGTGTCAATCACATTGCTGTGGCTCTGGAGTCACATGTAGGAATCCGACGCAACAACTGAAGATGATGCAGGAACTTTTGTCCCAATACTCCATCCTCAACTCTGTCTCAATCAGCTCAATTGAAAATGATGAGTTTTTACAATTATTTAATACATTACATTATGTTCCTGTGACTGTGATCCATACAATTCTTACCGCAGAGAAGGAGGTCATTCTGCCCATCAAGTCTCCACTGACTCTCCGAAAGAGCTTCTGACCGAGGCCCGCACCACGCCCCCACCCTATCTCTGTAACCCCACGCATTCCACCTAACCTACACATCTTTGGACATTAAGGGGCAATTTAGCATGACCAATCCACCTAACCCGCACATCTTTGAACACTAAGGGGCAATTTACCATGGCTAACTCACCTAACGTACACATCTTTGGGCACTAAGGGGCAATTTTGCATGGCCAATCCACCTGACTTACACATCTTTGGACACTAAAGGGCAATTTAGCATGGTCAATCTCCCTAATCCACACATCTTGGGACACTAATGGGCAATCTACTCTGGCTAACCCACCTAACCTGCAGATCTTTGGACATTAAGGGGCAATTTACCATGTCTAGTCCACCTAACCTGAACATCTGAAAGGCTAAAAATCAGGGTTTCAATTCTCCAACCAAAAGACTCAATTCCAGTATCACGTGTGCATTAGTCTTTGCTGTGTTCAACCTGTGGCAAAGGTTTTGTTTCTGGGATTTGCTTCCTTGGAATGGTGTTTCGCTGTTAATGTTTATACAATGACATGATTGTTTTGTTTTATTTGTAATTGGTAAAAGTTATTGTTAATTTCCTTTCTATACATGTTAACTGTATTCTCAAATAAACTGTCTTTGGTAAAAGCTCCCTAGTGGGTCATTTAAATCATACCTGAAGTGAAATATCTCTTGCTTATCCTCGCCAAATTCAAAGTGCGAAACGTATGATCCCAGGTGGACTTCATAAAACACTTTGGAGTTTCTGACCTGAATTATAACGATGGAACGGACTCTTAGCTTGCTCCTTTACTGTACCCAATTACATCATAGAATGATAGAAGGGAAGGTTTACAGCACAGAAAGAGGCCACTTTGCCCATTATGTCTGCACCAGCCTAGAAGCACAGCACCTACTCGAATTGCATTAACAGCATTGGGTGAAGAAATATCCCCTCATCTCCGTCCTAAATGGTCTATCCTGAATCCTCAGACTGTGACCCCTGGTTCTGGAAACCCCATCATCGGGAACATCCTCCCTGCATCTACCCTGTCTAGTCCTGTTAGAATTTTATAAGTCTCTATGAGATCCCCCTCACTCGTCTGAACTTTAGCGAATACAATCCTAACTTAGTCAATCTCTTCTCATACATCAGTCCCGCCATCCCCGGAATCAGCCTGGTAAATCTTTGCTGCACTCCCTGGTCCATTCAAAAGTCTGATGGCAACAGGGAAGAATCTACTGATGACCATGAAACCATTGTCGATTGTCGGAAGAACCCATCTGATTCACTAATGTCCTTTAGGGAAGGAAATCTGCAGTCCTTACCTGGTCTGGCCTACATGTGACTCCAGAGCCACAGCAATGTGGTTGACTCTCAACTGCCCCCTGAAATGGGGGGGCAGTTAGGAATGGATAACAAATGGTGGTCCAGCCAGTGATGCCCACATGCCATGAAATGAATAATAAAGAAAGTTTAGTTGCTGCGATGGCAGGAGGCTGGGAAGACACTCCCTCAGTCTTGAGGAGGCACCTGGGAAAGGTAGTGAGGGACAGCGTTCAATTCTACCAACGTGCAACATTTCCAAGAAAAATCTGAAGCAGCTGGGGGAAGGAGAACTTGCACTGAGCCAACTAAGTCCCTGGAAGGAGATCGAGTGAATTCAAAACATAATTTGTAACTTAAGAGAAGAGAGAAAAAAATTCATCGCTGGTTCCTGTCCACCCACTTGGCGATCCTCCCGCCCAGTCCCAAAATCGAGGAACATGTTTGCAGCCCAGCATAATAAATCAGCCACAGGGATTTGCGGGAAGTTGCTTGCTTTTGTTGGCTTGGGTTTTCCCCAACAAGCCTTCAGTCTCCATGTTTTTCCCTCCACTCTGCTGGATCCCTGTGCAGTAAAACGCCCGACCCGACCCCCAAGTTAGCGAGTTAGCCCATTAACCTCTCACACTGACCCTCCGTTGGGATGCGGAGGCAGAAGCAAAGGAGGACATCCTGCAAATTCCTGCCCCCCCTCCAGCATGGCCCCTCCTCCAGGCTATCTTTCCTTCGAGGTCAGATTGGAGGGGCTGGTTGCCAGCCCCCCCGATAAGCAACAGGTTGGTGGCACAGTGGTTAGCACTGCTGTCTCACAGCGCCAGGGACCCGGGTTCAATTCCAGCCTCGGGTCACTGTCTGTGTGGAGTTTGCACTCTCTGCCCGTGTCTGTGTGGGTTTCCTCCGGGTCCTCCGGTTTCCTCCCACGCTCCAAACATGTGCAGGTTAGGTGGATTGGCCATGCTAAATTGCCCCTTAGTGTCCAAAGATGTATAGGTTAGGTGGATAAGCAGGGTAAATACGTGGGCTACAGGGATTGAACCTGGGTAAGATGCTCTGTTGGAGGGTCTGTATAGACCCGATGGGCAGAATGGCCTCATTCTGAACTGTAAGCATTCTAGGTCACCAATTGGGCTAATTAAAGTGTCCACTCCGTGCACCTGTTAAAAACTGCCTGTTAAAAAGCTGCCACCCACCCCTTCCCCCCCACCCCGTCATTCCTCCCCACCCCCCACACGGCTGCAGCCAAATCCTGACCGATGAATTGAGGCCTTTGCAACCATCTTTACCAGGGGACCGCAGCCGTGGGCACAGGCCGCCATGTGGAGGATGCCCCGTGCAAAATGACACTCCAGCAGCTGCAGTGACTTCTGGTTTCTGCATGTCGGAACATTCTCCGGAGAGTGCCTCCAGCGTGAAGCGCCCTCTCGTTCTCCAGCCTGCACTGGCAGCTCTTACCTCCGACAGTGGGACTGCCGATCTTTCATTGCCAGATGGCCTCCTGCTGGCACCATCCCCAAGACACAGAGTCCCGTCCACCATCCTTAATTGGACAGGACTCCTGGAGTGGTCACCTCCAGCCTCCGGGTTTCGCCGCTGGGGGAGGCAACAGCCTAGTGGGATTATTGCTATATTTGATTTATTACTGTCGCATGTATTGGTATACAGTGAAAAGTATTGCTTCTTGCATGATATACAAAGCAAACCGTTCATAGAGAAGGAAAGGAGAGAGTGCAGAATGTAGTGTTACAGTCATAGCTAGGGTGTAGAGAAAGATCAACTTAATGCAAGGTAGGTCCATTCAAAAGTCTGACAGCAGCAGGGAAGAAGCTGTTCTTGAGTCGGTTGGTACGTGATCTCAGACTTTTGTATCTTTTTCCTGATGGAACAAGGTGGAAGAGAGAATGTCCGGGGTGTGTGGGGTCCTTGATTATGCCGGCTGCCTTTCCGAGGCAGAGGAGAGTGTAGACCGAGTCAATGGATGGGAGGCTGGTTTGAGTGATGGACTGGGCTTTGTTCACAACCCTTTGTAGTATTTTGTGGTCTTGGGCAGAGCAGGAGCCATACCAAGCTGTGATACAACCCGAAAGAATGCTTTCTATGGTGCATCTGTAAAGGTTGATGAGAGTCATAGCGGACATGCCAAATTTCCTTAGGCTCCTGAGATAGTCGAAGCGTTGGTGGGCTTTCTTAACTATAGCGTCGGCATGGGGGGACCAAGACAGGTTGTTGGTGATCTGGACACCTAAAAATTTAAAGCTCTCGACCATTTCGACTTTGTCCCCATTGATATAGACAGGGGCATGCCCTCCACTACACTTCCTAAAGTCAATGACAATCTCCTTCATTTTGCTGACATTGAGGGAGAGATTATTATCACCGCACCAGTTCACCAGATTCTCTATCTCATTCCTGTACTCTGCCTCGTCATTGTTTGAGATCCGACCCACTACGGTGGTGCCATCAGCAAACTTGAAAATCAAATTGGAGGGGAATTTGGCCACACAGTCATAGGTGTATAAGGAGTATAGTAGGGGGCTGAGGACACAGCCTTGTGGGGCACCGGTGTAGAAGATGATCGTGGAGGAGGTGTTGTTGCCTATCCTTACTGATTGTGGTCTGTGAGTTAGGAAGTTCAGGATCCAGTCGCAGAGGGAGGAGCCGAGCCCCAGGCTACGGAATTTGGAGTTGAGTTTCATAAGAATAATGGTATTGAAGGCTGAGCTGTAGTCAATAAATAGGAGTCTGACATAAGTGTCCTTGTTATCTAGGTGTTCCAGGGTTGAGTGCAGGGTCAGAGAGGTGGCGTCTGCTGTGGACCTGTTGCAACAGTAGGTGAACTGTAGTGGATCCAGGCAATCTGGGAGGCTGAAATTGATTTGTGCCATTGACTAACCTAGAGTATTAATCCAGAAACTAAGCTAATGTTCTGGGGGACCCGGGTTCAAATCCCGCCACAGCAGATGGTTCAATTTGAATTCAATAAAAAAAATCTGGAATTAAGAATCCACTGATTACTACGAAACCATTGTTGATTATTGGAAAAACCCATCTGGGTCACTAATGTCTTTTAGGGAAGGAATGTCTTTTAGGATCCAGAACTGGCTTGCCTGCAGAAGGCAGAGAGTGGCTGTGGAGGGGTCTTTCTCTGCATGGAGGTCAGTGACCAGTGGAGTGCCCCAGGGATCTGTTCTGGGACCCTTGCTGTTTGTCATTTTCATAAATGACCTGGATGAGGAAGTGGAGGGATGGGTTGGTAAGTTTGCTGACGACACCAAGGTAGGTGGTGTTGTGGATAGTTTGGAGGGATGTCAGAAGTTGCAGCGAGACATAGATAGAATGCAGGACTGGGCGGAGAAGTGGCAGATGGACTTCAACCCGGATAAGTGTGTGGTGATCCATTTTGGCAGATCCAATGGGATGGAGCAGCAGTATAAAATGAAGGGTACCATTCTTAGCAGTGTAGAGGATCAGAGGGACCTTGGGGTCCGGGTCCATAGGACTCTTAAATCGGCCTCGCAGGTGGAGGATGCGGTCAAGAAGGCGTATGGCGTACTAGCCTTCATTAATCGAGGGATTGAGTTTAGGAGTCGGGAGATAATGCTGCAGCTTTATAGGACCCTGGTTAGACCCCACTTGGAGTACTGCGCGCAGTTCTGGTCACCTCATTACAGGAAAGATGTTGAAGCCATTGAAAGGGTGCAGAGGAGATTTACAAGGATGTTGCCTGGATTGGGGGGCATGCCTTATGAGGATAGGTTGAGGGAGCTTGGTCTCTTCTCCCTGGAGAGACGAAGGATGAGAGGTGACCTGATAGAGGTTTACAAGATGTTGAGGGGTCTGGATAGGGTGAACTCTCAGAGGCTATTTCCAAGGGCTGAAATGGTTGCTACGAGAGGACACAGGTTTAAGGTGCTGGGGGGTAGGTACAGGGGGGATGTCAGGGGTAAGTTTTTCACTCAGAGGGTGGTGGGTGAGTGGAATCGGCTGACGTCGGTGGTGGTGGAGGCAAACTCGTTGGGGTCTTTTAAGAGACTTCTGGATGAGTACATGGGATTTAATGGGATTGAGGGCTATAGATAGGCCTAGAGGTGGGGATGTGATCGGCGCAACTTGTGGGCCGAAGGGCCTGTTTGTGCTGTGGCTTTCTATGTTCTATGTTCTATGAAATCTGCTGTCCTTACCCGGTCTGGCCTACATGTGACTCCAGAGCCACAGCAAAGTGGTTGACTCTCAACTGCCCTCCAAGGGCAACTAGGGATGGGCAATAAATGCTGGCCAGACAGCAATGCCCATGTCCCACGAATGAATTAAAAGAAAGTTCCAGGTCCCCTGTCTGCATTTCATCTCAGCGCCAGGATCTGGTGCGCCCCATGAAGTTTTAACCCTTCACATCGGAGTCCTGCGATGTTAAGTGCAGCCCACACTGATGTGAAGGGAGCCCCTTTGCCTGGTGACTGTGAAAGCTTCAAAACAGAATGAGTTTGGCACGGTTTCAGTTCAGCTGTTGGTGTGAATGGGCCAGCTGTATAAAACAGCATGCATCTGGCAGTCTGATTCACTGATACAGGCAACACATCGGGAGGGTTCAACTGAGGTGGCATCGGAATTACAGAAACAGCTTTGGGCTGCTGTAGCTTCTGCTCCACACGAGCTTCCTCCTGTCCATGATCCATCTCAGCCTATCGATATACCCTTCGATTCCATTCTCCCTCGGTGTTAATCCAACATTCACTTCAACACATCTGTACTATTCAACCCAACCACTCCCTGCAGTAGCAAGTACCACATCCTCAGCATTCTCAAACAAAATCTCTCCTGAATTACAATCATAGAATCCCTGCAGTGCAAAAGGAGGCCATTCGGCCCATCAAGGCTGCACTGACAAGAATCCCACCCTAACCCCATGCATTTACCCTGCTAATCCCCCTGACACTAAGAGGCAATTTGGCATGGCCAATCCACCTAACCCACACATCTTTGGACCCTAAGGGGCAATTTACCATGGCCAATCCACCTGACCTACACATCTTTGGACACTAAGGGGCAATTTACCATGGCCAATCCACCTAACCTACACATCATTAGACACTAAGGGGCAATTTGGCATGGCCAATCTACCTAACCTGCACATCTTTGGACACTAAGGGGCAATTTACCATGGCCAATCCACCTTGCCTGCAAATCTTTCAGTCTGTGGAAGGAAACTGGAGCACCCGGAAGAAACCCACGCTGACACGGGAGAATGTGCAAACTCCACACAGACAGTGACCCAAGGTCGGAATCGAACCCGTGTCCCTGGCGCTGTGAGGTAGTAGTGCTAACCACTGTGCCACTGTGGCGCCCAATTACCTATGGCATTTATTATTATGATCCATGGGTTTTAACCTTCCCTGTGAGTGGAAACATATCCTCCATCAAACTCCTTCATCATTTAAAAACCTCTACCCACCCCTTAGCCTTCACTTACCCACTGGAGTTTTCTGACGATGTAACGAGCAGAATAGATCGGAGTGAGCCAGTGGATGTGATGTATTTGAATTTTCAGCAAGCTTTTGACAAACTCCCACAGAAGAAGTTGGTGTGTAAAATTGAAGTGCATGGGATTGGAGGTAATATATTGTCATGGTTTGAGAATTGGTTAGCAGGCAGGGAACGGAGAGTAGGAATAAAGTATGTTTTTTCACGGTGGCAGGCAGTGAGTGGTGGGATCCTGCAGCAATCAGTGCTTGGGCCCTAGCTATTCACAATATACACCAAGGATTTGATTAGATTTGATTTATTATTGCCACATATATTAACATACAGTGAAAAGTATTGTTTCTTGCGCGCTATACAGACAAAGTATACCGTTCATAGAGAAGGAAAGGAGAGGGTGCAGAATGTAGTGTTACACTCCTAGCTAGGATGTAGAGAAAGATCAGCTTAATGCGAGGTAGCTCCATTCAAAAGTCTGACAGCAGCAGAGAAGAAGCTGTTCTTGAGTCGGTCGGTACGTGACCTCAGACTTTTGTATCTTTTTCCCGAAGGAAGAAGGTGGAAGAGAGAATGTCCGGGGTGCGTGGGGTCCTTAATTATGCTGACTGCTTTGCCGAGGCAGCGGGAAGGGTAGACAGAGTCAATGGATGGGAGGCTGGTTTGCGTGATGGATTGGGTTACGTTCGTGACCCTTTGTAGTTTCTTGCGGTCTTGTACAGAGCAGGAGCCATACATGGCTCGTATTTTGTTAGAGAAGGTCATAAGTTCATCTTGAACTGTCACCGAGCATTCCTTATCTCGGAAGTCACATAATTGCAGCGACCTGATTAGCATGGGGCGGGGCGGGAAGCTGTTTGAACTGCTTAATTGAAGGAGATAAAAACTTGTTTGAAGGCAAAGGCTCGTGATTTACTGGAAACCGCCTGACAGAGAGAACGTTACGTTTTGAGCCTGTGGTGTTTTAAATGTGTGTGTGTGAATAGGCCGAGAAGGAAAGTTGCCTTAGTTTGCTCTCTCTCTCCGCCTTGCTGGAAATTCAATGCATGGTTATCAAACTGCTGCCAGAGAATCCTCTTCGAGTAAAACTTGTCTGCATTTGGAAACCTGAAAAGCTGAGACACGAAGAATTGATCCAGCTCTATATTCTCGTATATGCCGAAGCTCGGTTGATGAGAACCTCCAGAAGTCGACTGGGTTTTCACACAAGCGAGCTCCAGATCGACAACATCAAAACCCTGCAAACTTTATCCTTTATTTTGTAAAGCCTATCTTCCAAAGCCCACCTCTGCAGAGACCCCCATCTGTTTGTCTTTTGTTTGTGTGTGTGTAAATGTGTGTACGTGAGAGTGTGTGTGTGTGAGTGTGTGTGTGTGTGTGTGTGTGCGTGTGAGTGTGTGTGTGTGAGTGTGTGTGCATGTGTGTGTGTGTGCGCGAGTGTGTGCGTGCGAGTGTGTGTGTGAGTGTGAGTGCGCATGTCAGTGCATGTATGTTTGTGTGTGTGTGCGTGTGACTGTGTGTGTGTGTGTGTGTGTGAGAGTGTGTGTGCATGTGTGTGTGAGTGTGTGTGCATGTGTGTGTGTGTGCGAGTGTGTGTGTGTGTGTGCGAGTGTGTGTGTGTGCGAGTGTGTGTATGCATGTGTGAGTGAGTGTGAGTGCGCGTGTCAGTGCGTGTATGTTTGTGTGTGTGTGTGAGTGCGTGTGACTGTGTTTGTGTGAGTGTGTGTGAGTGTGAGTGTGTGAGTGCGTGTGAGTGTGTGTTTGTGTGCGTGTGAGTGAGTCTGAGTGTGTGTGTGAGTGTGTGTGTGTGTGTGTGTGTATGAGTGTGTGTGTGTGTGTGTGTGTGTGTGTGTGTGAGAGTGTGTGTGTGTGTGTGTGAGTGTGCGAATGTGTGTGTGTGAGTGTGTGAGTGATATTTGAATCATCGAAAGTCATGGGTGAGGTGCCTGAATATTGGAGAGTGGCAAATGTTGTACCTTTGTTTAAAAAGGGCTGCAGGGAAAAGCCTGGGAAGTACAGGCCAGTGAGCCTCACATCTGTGGTGGGTAAATTGTTGGAAGGTATTTTGAGAGACAGGATCTACAGGCATTTAGAGATGCAAGGACTGATTACAGTCAGCATGGCTTTGTGAGTGGAAAATCATGTCTCACAAATTTAATTGAGTTTTTTGAAGGGGTAACCAAGAAGGTAGATTATGGCAGTGCAGTTGATGTTGTCTACATGGACTTTAGCAATTCCTTTGACAAGGTACCGCATGGAAGGTTGTTGCATAATGTTAAATCTCACGGGATCCAGGGTGAGGTATCTAAATGGATACAAAATTGGCTTGACAACAGAAGCCAGAGACTGGTTGTAGAGGGTTGTTTTTCAAACTGGAGGCCCGTGACCAGCGGTGTGCCTCAGGGATCAGTGCTGGGCCCACTGTTATTTGTCATTTATATTAATGATTTGGATGAGAATATAGGGGGCATGGTTAGTAAGTTTGCAGATGACACCAAGACTGGTGTCATAGTGGACAGTGAAGAAAGTTATCTCCAATTGCAGCGGGATCTTGATCAATTGGGCCAGTGGGCTGACGAATGGCAGATGGAGTTTAATTTAGACAAATGCGAGGTGATGCATTTTGGTAGATTGAACCAGGGCAGGACTTTCTCAGTTAATGGTAGGGCGTTATGGAGAGTTACAGAACAAAGAGATCTAGGGGTACATGTTCATAGCTCCTTGAAAGTGGAGTCACAGGTGGACAGAGTGGTGAAGAAGGCATTCGGCATGCTTGGTTTCATCGGTCAGAACATTGAATACAGGAGTTGGGACGTCTTGTTGAAGTTGTACAAGACCTTGGTAAGGCCACACTTGGAATACTGTGTACAGTTCTGGTCACCCTATTATAGAAAGGATATTATTAAACTAGAAAGAGTGCAGAAAAGATTTACTAGGATGCTACCGGGACTTGATGGTTTGAGTTATAAGGTGAGGCTGGATAGACTGGGACTTTTTTCTCTGGAGCGTAGGAGGCTGAGAGGTGATCTTATAGAGGTCTATAAAATAATGAGGGGCATAGATCAGCTAGATAGTCAATATCTTTTCCCAAAGGTAGGGGAGTCTAAAACTAGAGGACATATGTTTAAGGTGAGAGGGGAGAGATACAAAAGTGACTAGAGGGGCATTTGTTTCACACAGAGGGTGGTGTGTGTCTGGAACAAACTGCCAGAGGTAGTAGTAGAGGCGGGTACAATTTTATCTTTTAAAAAGCATTTAGACAGTTACATGAGTAAGATGGGTATAGAGGGATATGGGCCAAATGCAGGCAATTGGGATTAGTTTAGGGGTTTAAAAAAAAAAGGGCGGCATGGACAAGTTGGGCCGAAGGGCCTGTTTCCATGCTGTAAACCTCTATGACTCTATGAGTGTATGTGTGTGTGTGCGTGAGTGAGTGTGTGTGAGAGTGTGTGTGGGTGTGTTGTGTGTGTGTATGTGTGAGTGTGTGTATGAGTGTGTGTATGTGTGAGGGTATGTGTCTGTGAGTGTGTGTGTGTGTGGGTATGTGAGTGAAAGTGTGTTTGTGGGTGTGTGTATGCGTGTGGGTGTGTATGTGAGTGTGTGGGTGTGTGTGTGTGGGTGTGTGAGTGTGAGTGTGTGTGTGTGTGGGTGTATGAGTGTGTGCATGTGTATGTGTGTGGGTGTGTGTGTGTGAGTGTGTGTGTGGGTGTGTGAGTGTGTGTGGGTGTGTGAGTGTGTGTGTGTGAGTGAGTGTCTGAGTGTGTGTGAGTGTGTGTATGTGTGTGGGTCTGTGTATGTGTGAGGGTGTGTGTGTGTCTGTGAGTGTGTGGGTGTGTGAGTGTAAGTGTGTGTGGTTGCGTGTGTGTATGCGTGTGGGTGCGTGTATGAGTGCATGTGTGTAGGTGTGTGTGTGTGTATGTGTGTGGGTATGTGGGTGTGAGTGTGTGTGTGTGTATGGGTGTGTGTGTATGTGTGTGAGTGTGTGTGTGAGTGTGTGGGTGTGTGTGTGTGTGTATGTGTGTGTGTGTGTCTTTGTGAGTGTGTGTGTGAGTGTGTGTGTCTTTGAGTGTGTGTGAGTGCGTGTGTGTGAGTGTGTGTGTCCTTGAGTGTGTGTGTGAGTGTGTGTGTGAGTGTCTTTGAGAGTGTGTGAGTGTGTGTGAGTGCGTGTGTGTGTGTATGTGTGAGTGTGTGTATGTGTGTCTTTGTGAGTGTGTGTGTGTGTGGGTGAGTGCGTGTGTGTGTGTATGTGTGAGTGTGTGTATGTGTGTGTGTGTGTCTTTATGAGTGTGTGTGAGTGTGTGTGAGTGAGTGTGTTCTGATTCGAAGTGGAAGGAAGAGCTCAAACACCTGGAAAACACAACACGTATTTTGAAGTTGGAGAAAGCAGCATAATCCGGGCACTTACTTCGGACGTGATTTTCGGCGCAGTGTAACATGTCTGCGACGTGGATAAACTGGTATCCAGTCCCACGTGCCCGGAGTTCAGCCTCTGTATATCCCAGAACAATCTTCCCCCTAACACAAAGAGGAAATCATGAAACACTTCAAACAGCATTGCGTTTAAAATTAACCAACTGCCTCGCTCCTCTCAAAGTCCTGGCTCATTTCCCCAAAGGTCTAGGAAACTTCCTACAAAAATAATCCCAACTCTGGAAGCAAACCCTCAGCAAGGGATGAACTGCCCCATTTCTCCATTTTCAGAAGGTTCCTCACTAAATATCTGGTGCAGAGCTCTGAGGTGGCACAGTGAGTGCTCAGAATGTCCATGGACCCTGGGTGGTGGGCGAGCAGGGGGTGTCATCTGGAGTTCAGAACCCTGACTGCTATCCCTTGATGTCCCTTCCCATGTATAAAATGTTGAACAAAATCCAGTTCCAGTCTCATAGAATCCCACCTAACCTGCACATCTTTGGACTAAGGGGCAATTTAGCATGGCCAATCCCCCTAACCTGCACATCTTTGGACTAAGGGGCAATTTAGCATGGCCAATCCCCCTAACCTGTACATCTTTGGACACCAAGGGGCAATTTAGCATGGCCAATCCCCCTAACCTATACATCTTTGGACACTAAGGGGCAATTTAGCATGGCCAATCCCCCTAACCTGTACATCTTTGGACACTAAGGGGCAATTTAGCATGGCCAATCCCCCTAACCTATACATCTTTGGACACTAAGGGGCAATTTAGCATGGCCAATCCCCCTAACCTATACATCTTTGGACACTAAGGGGCAATTTAGCATGGCCAATCCACCCTAACCCGCACATCTTTGGACTGTGGGAGGAAACCCACGCATTCATGGGGAGAACATGCAAACTCCACACAGACAGTGACCCAAGCCGGGAATCGAACCCGGGTCCCTGTGAGGCAGTGCTAACCACTGTGCCACAGTGCGTGGGCTGAAGCTGAGCAGTAAAGAGTGGCGATTGAGTGAGATGCCAGCAGGCCGCTAAGGGAGTTGTGACCAGAGGTTGGGTGACTTTGGGAATGTGGAGATGTCTCCACAAAACAGAGAAACTAAAAGAAATGAATGAACATGGACTGGGTCTCACCTCAGGAAAGAGATTGTCAGCATCAATAAATTGGATGCTCCAAACCCCTGCTTTAAGATTACAAACGAACATTCTGAACAGGGTTGGCGATTGAAGACTGAGGGTAGCAGTGGAAGAGTGTTATTCTGAATGGAGGTCTGTAACTCGTGGTGTTCGGCAGGGATCAGTGCTGGGACCTCTGCTGTTTGTAATATATATAAATGACTTGGAAGAAAACGTAGCTGGTCTGATTAGCAAGTTTGTGGATGATACTAAGATTGGCGGAGAATACAGCAGGATATAGATAGACTGGAAAATTGGGCAGAGAAATGGCAAATGGAATTTAATCTGGACAAATGCGAGGAGATGCATTTTGGTCGATCCAATTCAGGTGGGAGCTATAAAATAAATGGCAGAACCATCAGGAACACAGACACACAGAGAGATCTGGGAGTACACGGCCACAGATCCTTAAAAGTGGCAGCACAGGTGGAAAAGGTGGTGAAGAAATATGAAGCATACGGCACGCTTGCCTTCATCGGCCAGGGCATTGAGTATAAAAGTGGCAAATTATGTTACAGTTATATAAAACGTTGGTTAGACCACATTTGGTCACCACACTGCCAGAAGGATGTGGAGGCTTTGGAGGGAGTACAGAAAAGGTTTACCAGGATGTTGCCTGGTATGGAGGGTATTAGCTATGAGGAGAGATTGAATAAACTGGGATTGTTCTCCCTGGAAAGACGGAGGCTGAGGGGGCGACCTGACAGGAGTTTATAAAATTATGAGGGGTATTGATAGGGTGAACAGTTGGAAGCTTTTTCCCAGGGGCAGAAATGACAATTGCAAGGGGGCACAAGTTCAAGATAAGGGGGGAAAGGTTCAGTGGAGGTGTGCGGGGGGAGTTTTTTACACAGAGGGTGGTGAGGGCCTGGAATGCACTGCCAAGTGAGGTGGTTGAGGCAGACATGTTAGCCACATTGAAGACTTATCTGGATAGACACATGAACAGACAAGGAATAGAGAGATGCAGGTGGTTGGTCTAGATAGGACAATGTGATTGGCGCAGGCTTGGTGGGCCGAAGGGCCTGTTTCTGTGCTGTACTATTCTTTGTTCTTTGTTCAAACCACTAGGTTGAAATAACTTCAGCGAGTTCCTTAACCAAAACGGATTTATTTCCGATGGTTTGCGATACTCAGGCTGGTACTTCCCAGGATAGAGGATTCACCCAGGAGCAGATGACCTGGACACTCCACATGTCTCTGTAGAGCTCCCTGATTGGGCAGCCTGAACAGGCCTCAATTAGGGAGCTCATATTTGAGCAGGTCCAACCCATGGACCTCGGTGAAGTCATTACAGAGATTCTCCAGATTTGGAGCTCCAAGCAGGATTTCACATGAGAACCATTAAATGATGGTGCTGGTCGGTGGATTGGCCATGCTAAATTGTCCCTGCGTGTCAGGAGGATTAGCAGGGTAAATATGTGGAGTTACAGGGATGAGGTCGGAGTATCCCAGCTGCGGGCGAGGTCGGAGAATCCCGGCCGCGGGCGAGGTTGGAGTATCCCAGCCCCGGGCGAGGTCGGGGAATCCCAGCCCCGGGCGAGGTCGGGGAATCCCAGCCCCGGGCGAGGTCGGGGAATCCCAGCCCCGGGCAAGGTCGGAGAATCCCAGCCCCGGGTGAGGTCGGGGAATCCCAGCCCCGGGCGAGGTCGGGGAATCCCAGCCGCGGGTGGGGTTTTAGGTTCCTATGACTGTCAAAATGACCAGGTTTCAAAGCTAATCGCTCCCAATAAACACCTCAATTCAACTCCACTCGGTAACATACTCCCAGAGAGACACAATGGGCAGGAGTTTCCGGCTGCGCTGATCCCAAAACCGGACAATCCTGCCATAGGTCAAAGGACCTTTGCATGGTCCGCCCCCCCCCCGCCCCCGCCCCCATCCGCTACAATCCCCATGGTGGGCGGGACAGGGGAATTCCCCCCTTTGTTCTTTCTTTGTAGACATCATGTAAAGTGGACGTTAAATTGGGATGGAAAGGGAGGATGGTTTGGTTTATAACTCCTCAGTGTTGACTGTGGTTCTTTTGACTTTTGCTCCCGTTCCTTACTTGGCATCGCAGGCAAGCGGCGTGAAGTCCAGCTTGTGCTTAGTCCTGAAGATCATGTTCTTGGTCCGGATCTCCAGGATGGACGGAGACTGGAGGGGGGTTGCCACGGCGAACAGAGCCAGCTGAGGGGGGATGGGAGTGCCATCCTCCGCTTTCTTATTCTGTCCATGTAGGAACTTCAGCCGCCCCTGGAAGTTGAGAGCCTGGGAGAAAAGAAGAGGACCCGTCAGAGAAAAAACAATCTCGAGGTGATAACGGAAAGAAGGAAGACACTGAACATTCACACACAGATTCCAAATATGAAACCTTCTGAGAAATATGGCAGAGTTGGGGAGAGGGAGTTCTGCTAATTATACAATCCCTACAGTGCAAGAAGAGGCCATTCGGTCCATCGAGTCTGCACCAACAACAATCCCACCCAGGTTCTATCCCAGTAACCCCACATATTTACCCCTCCAACCTATGCATCCTGTGACCTAAACGGCAATTTAGCATGGCCAATCTACCTAACCCGCACATCTTTGGACTGTGGGAGGAAACCGGAGCAACCGGAGAAATCCACGGGGAGAAAGTACAGACTCCACACAGACAGTGACCCAAGCCGGGAATCGAACCCGGGTCCCTGGCGCTGTGAGGCAGCAGTGCTAACCACTCAAGTTTTGGTCTCCTTACTTAAGGAGGGGTAGACTGGAGGCAGTTCAGGGAAGGTTCACTAGGTCGACTCCAAGGATGAAAGGGTTGTCTTCTGAGGAAAGGTTGAGCAAGTTGGGCCTATACTCATTGGAATGTGCCGACCATTTGCTTTTTAAGCCCATTGTTTTCAACAGGCACTCTCTCCAGAGTACAGGGTACACGGTCCAGTGGGAGAATAGGAAACACAAACATGAAAACAAAAGGCCTCGCATACTCCTGCTGGGTTCAAGTCAATGGGTGTTGCTACGTGTCGCTGCAGAAGAACATAAGAAACAGGAGGAGCTGGCAATTCAGTCCATCAAGCCATCCCCACTATTCAATAAGATCATGTCTGATCCAACTGCGGCCTTAACTCCACTGTCTTGTCTTTTCATGCATAACCTTGACTTTGACAGTTCAAATATCTGCCAATCTCAGCCTTAAATACATTCAATGATCCAGCCTCCACAGCGACGAAAAGTCCCAAAGATCCACCACTCTCTGAAAGAAGAATTTCCTTCTCACTTCCATCTCACAGACGCCTATTCTGAAACTGCGCTCCCTCGTGCTGGCTAACCTCATGAGGGGGAATCATCCTCTCAGCATCTACTTCAGAATCTTTGATGTTTCAATAAATTCACCTCTCCGTTCTTAAACTCCAATGAGTATAGGCCCAACTTGCTCAACCTTTCCTCAGAAGACAACCCTTTCATCCGAGGAGTCGACCTAGTGAACCTTCCCTGAACTGTTTCCAGTCTACCCCTCCTTAAGTAAGGAGACCAAAACTTGAGGCAGGCTCTCACCAAGGCCCTGTATAGTTCGAGCAAGAATTCCTTACTTTTATATTCCGTCCCCTTAAAATAAAGGCCACTGTTTCATTTTTTATTTATTTATTCATGTCACAGGTAAGCTTACATTAGCACTGCAATGAAGTTGCTGTGAAAATCCCCCAGTCGCCACACTCCGGCACCTGTTCGGGTACACTGAGGGAGAATTTAACATGGCCAATGCACCCTAACCAGCACGTCTTTCAGACTGTGGGAGGAAACCGGAGCACCCGGAGGAAACCCACGCAGACACGGGGAGAATGTGCAGACTCCACACAGACAGTGACCCAAGCTGGGAATCGAACTTGGGTCCCTGGCGCTGTGAGGCAGAAGTGCTAAGCACTGTGCCACCGTGCCTGCCTGCCTAATTACATTTTGTACCTCTATCCTAACTTATCGTGATCCATTTACACGGACACCCTCTTTTACCTTCTCCCCACACTTCACATATCCGAAGTGTGAGGACCCTCAATTTGACATGTCAGCTACAAATCTCACCAACCTTTACAGATGCACCATAGAAAGCATTCTTTCTGGTTGTATCACAGCTTGGTATGGCTCCTGCTCTGCCCAAGACCGCAAGGAGCTACAAAAGGTTGTGAATGTAGCCCAATCCATCACGCAAACCAGTCTCCCATCCATTGACTCTGTCTACACTTCCCGCTGCCTCGGCAAAGCAGCCAGCATAATCAAGGACCCCACACACCCCGGACATTCTCTCTTCCACCTTCTTCCATAAGGAAAAAGACACAAAAGTCTGAGGTCACGTACCAACCGACTCAAGAACAGTTTCTTCCCTTGAATGGATCTACCTCACAGTAAGTTGATCTTTCTCTACACCCTAGCTATGACTGTAACACTACATTCTGCACTCTCTCATTTCGTTCTCTATGAACTGTATGCTTTGTCTGTATAGCGTGCAAGAAACAATACTTTGCACTATATACTAGTCCTAGAATCATGTGATAATAATAAATCAAATCAAAAATCAAATAAAAAACAGTTTAAAAATAATGTACTAATTAATCACAACAGAGACTTTTACCAACACACAGATATGAAGTTCTCTTTTGGGCGCAGGTTCTGTTGGTGAATACTATTACTCAGTGCAGCGTTAGAAACCCAGCTATTGACTGCACAAGGTACAACTTTAGACAGTATTTCTATCAGCAATGTTGGAGCTGGAAAGGGGAAGTTCCCACCACAACTACAGATTTCACTGATGGCTGGCTCGGGGGGAGGTGGGTTTAAGGGTCCACACTACAGCCTGTGACGGAGCATTGGGTGACAGATCACAACTTCAGGGTTCCCTTACCCTGTCCGTGAGGTCCTGGGTTAATTTCGGGGCGGGGGGGGGGCAGGGTTGGGGATTGGCGGTGAAGGGGTGACAGCTCTGCTGTCAGAGAAAGACAAGAAGCCCACCCTGTGAGATCTGGGTGGGTTTCTGTCCTTTATTCATTTTGACAGCTGGAGGTAACACATCTGGATTGTTGCGGGCATTCATCTATCCGAGGTACATAGATACTCACCACTTGTGCTGATGGCACTGAAATAGCCAATTTGTAAAAAAAACTTGTCACTTCAACTCGGGATCTATGCGGTTTCAACACCATCCGTCTGTCCCGTGGACATCTGATATCGTAACTGGCGAGGTTAAAGCCCACTTTCGCAACGATGTCCAACAGACTTGCTGGGGGTGGGGGGAACGGTTTGGAGTTTCAGTGACATGCTATAAGCTCCAGCGACAATGAACTCACTGGCTCATCTGCTCTGTGTCACCCCAGGAATAAATACTGTGATATGTGACCTGATTAGCATTACGGAGAGTTCAGATTCCTTGAGGCAGGGGAGATGTCATTGCGAATCCATCAACCAAGGTCAACGGAGATTAACCGCAGCAAGCGCGGAACCTTCACTGCAACTCCCAGCTGAAAGGGAATCATGGGAGAATTCACAGCAGGAGGAGGCCATTCAGCCTCTCGAGCCTGCTCCCACCATTCCATAAGACCATAAGACATTGGAGCAGAATTAGGCCACTCGGCCCATTGAGTCTACCCCGCCATTCAATCATGGCTGATATTTTCCTCATCCCCATTCTCCTGCCTTTTCTGCATAACCCCTGATCCCCTTATTATTCAAGAATTAATTCCGGAAAATCAGGGCTGATCTTTTACCTCAGCTTCAACTCCCTGCTTTATAAAGAACAAAGAACAAAGAATAAAGAAAATTACAGCGCAGTTACAGGCCCTTCGGCCCTCCAAGCCTGCACTGACCATGTTGCCCGACTGAACTAAAACCCTCTACCCTTCCGGGGGCCATATCCCTCTATTCCCATCCTATTCAGTATTCGTCAAGACGCTCCTTAAAAGCCACTACCATATCTGCTTCCACTACCTCCCCCGGTAGCGAGTTCCAGGCACCCATACCCTCTGTGTAATAAATCTTCCTCGTATACATCTCTTTTAAACCTTGCCCCTCGCACCTTAAACCTATGCCCCCTAGTAATTGACTCTTCCACCCTGGGAAAAAACTTCTGACTATCCACTCTGTCCATGCCCCTCATAATCTTGTAGACTTCTATCAGGTTGCCCCTCAACCTCCATCGTTCCAGTGAGAACAAACCAAGTTTCTCCAACCTCTCCTAATAACTAATGCCCTCCATACCAGGCAACATCCTGGTAAATCTTTTCTGTACCCTCTCCAAAGCCTCCACATCCTTCTGGTGGTGTGGTGACCAAAATTGGACACCATATTCCAACTGCGGCCTAACTAAGCTTCTATAAAGCTGCAACATGACTTGCCAATTTTTAAACTCAGTGCCCCGGCCGATGAAGGCAAGCATGCCGTATGCCTTCTTGACTACCTTCTCCACCTGCGTTGCCACTTTCAGTGACCTGTGTACCTGTACACCCAGATCCCTTAATTCCCTGAGTATCCAAAAATCTATCCAACTTACTCAATGACTGAGCTCTGCGGGAGGGGGGTAAAGAATTCCAAAGATTCACAACCTTCTGAATGGAAATGTCTCCTCATTCTCAATCCTAATGACTGATCTCTTATTACTGCTGCCATTGGAGGTGGGGGGAGGTCTTGCTCTCGCCCCGTTTGTAAACACTATGGACCAGAATTCTCCGACTGTTCATGCCGGCAGGATTCTCTGTCCCGCCGGTGGCGCCCCCCCCCCCCCCGCCCCCATGCTGGGGGTTTCCCAGCAGTGTGGAGGTGGGGGGGGCTCCAATGGGAATTCCATTGACAGCGGCAGGACTGGAAGATCCCACCACCAGTGAACAACGCCCCACCTCCCGCTGCCAAGAAAAAGCTGAGGGGAAGCCAAGGAGCATCGACCAATGTCTCAAAAGTTGATGGATAGATTTCACCAAAGTGAACTGGCTTGCCTGCAGAAGGCAGAGAGTGGCTGTGGAGGGGTCTTTCTCTGCATGGAGGTCAGTGACCAGTGGAGTGCCCCAGGGATCTGTTCTGGGACCCTTGCTGTTTGTCATTTTCATAAATGACCTGGATGAGGAAGTGGAGGGATGGGTTGGTAAGTTTGCTGACGACACCAAGGTAGGTGGTGTTGTGGATAGTTTGGAGGGATGTCAGAAGTTGCAGCGAGACATAGATAGAATGCAAGACTGGGCGGAGAAGTGGCAGATGGACTTCAACCCGGATAAGTGTGTAGTGATCCATTTTGGCAGATCCAATGGGATGGAGCAGCAGTATAAAATGAAGGGTACCATTCTTAGCAGTGTAGAGGATCAGAAGGACCTTGGGGTCCGGGTCCATAGGACTCTTAAATCGGCCTCGCAGGTGGAGGATGCGGTCAAGAAGGCGTATGGCGTACTAGCCTTCATTAATCGAGGGATTGAGTTTAGGAGTCGGGAGATAATGCTGCAGCTTTATAGGACCCTGGTTAGACCCCACTTGGAGTACTGCGCGCAGTTCTGGTCACCTCATTACAGGAAAGATGTTGAAGCCATTGAAAGGGTGCAGAGGAGATTTACAAGGATGTTGCCTGGATTGGGGGGCATGCCTTATGAGGATAGGTTGAGGGAGCTTGGTCTCTTCTCCCTGGAGAGACGAAGGATGAGAGGTGACCTGATAGAGGTTTACAAGATGTTGAGGGGTCTGGATAGGGTGGACTCTCAGAGGCTATTTCCAAGGGCTGAAATGGTTGCTACGAGAGGACACAGGTTTAAGGTGCTGGGGGGTAGGTACAGGGGGGATGTCAGGGGTAAGTTTTTCACTCAGAGGGTGGTGGGTGAGTGGAATCGGCTGACGTCGGTGGTGGTGGAGGCAAACTCGTTGGGGTCTTTTAAGAGACTTCTGGATGAGTACATGGGATTTAATGGGATTGAGGGCTATAGATAGGCCTAGAGGTGGGGATGTGATCGGCGCAACTTGTGGGCCGAAGGGCCTGTTTGTGCTGTGACTTTCTATGTTCTATGTTCTAAAGCTTAGTACTCAGATCAGGTATGTAAGTTCCCAAAGGAAGACCTGAGTAATTTTTGATGAAGGTGCAGGTCCCAGCCTCTTTTTAGAGGATTTGTTAACATTGGGAGATGGGTGAATTGATCTTTTTCTCTTAGAACGTTGTGTATCGTTCAATTTAGAATCTTGTCAGTTGTCCTGAGCGGCTGTCGGGCAATTTGTCACAACTGTCAAAAAATGTGAGCAGAGTTTTCAGAGCAGGTTGTTGGAGGTGGTTTGGCCCTGCACTTCCTCAGTGGGATGGAAGCTCTGAGTAAAAATATTTCTTTTTTCAGTTTTGCAGTTACGGAGCATCAACCAGGAAAAAAAGCCTGGAGGTAGAGTTGTGCCTTTGTAATAACATAGCATTGCAGAGGTTTGTCTACTGAGTGTGTCACACTGAGTGAAGAGGACTGTACCTCGTGTTCTGGACTCACCCAGCAAGGGAAACCGCTTCTCCTCAGATTTTAGGATCACCTCTCAATCTCCAGCAATTATGATCCATTCAATCTCTCCTCACAGGACAGCCCTGTCATCTCAGAAACCAATCGAGTAAACATCCAAGTACACATCTGTACTGGTGGCACGGTGGCACAGTGGTTAGCGCTGTTGCCTCACAGCACCAGGGATCCGGGTTCAATCCCGGCCTTGGGTCGCTGTCTGTGTGGAGTCTGCACGCTCTCCCCGTTTCCTCCGGTTTCCACCCACAGTCCGAAAGACGTGCTGGTTAGGGTGCATTGGCCATGCTAAATTCTTCCTCAGTGTACCCGAACAGGCGCTGGAGTGTGACGACTAGGGGATTTTCACAGTGACTTCTTGCAGTGCTAAGGTAAGCCGACTTGTGACACTAATAAATAAACTTTATGTACTTTACATCGTACGATTACCGTCTCGGGCTGGTAGTGGACAATTTGCCCTGCGCAGATTTCTCAGCAGAACTGAGCAGTTTTGGTCCCCTTATTTCAGGAAAGATGTTATTTCATTGGAGGCAGTTCAGAGAAGATTCACTCGGATGATCCCCGGTATGGAGGGATTGAGGAAAGGTTAAACAGGTTGGGACTCTACTCATTGGAGTTTAGAAGAATGAGAGGTGATCTCATTGAAACATATCGGATCCTTAAACGGTTTGACAGGGTAAACGCTGAGAGGATATTTCCCCTCATGGGAGAGTCTAGGACCAGAGAGCAGAGCCTCAGAATAAAGGGCACCAATTTAAGATTGAGATGAGGAGGGATTTCTTCTCTCAGAGCCTTTGGAACTTCTTGCCACGGACAGCTGAGGGGGCAGAGTCTTCTTGCATATTTAAGGCTGAGATAGAGAGATTTTTGATCAGTAAGAGAATCAAGGGTTATGTGGAAAGGACCGGAACGTGGGCATGAGGAATGTCAGCCCAAGGACACTCAGGTGCCCTTTCTAATCCCACCTCCCTGTACCCGGCCCATTGCCCTGTAGTTTACAGCACTTAAGGTGCAGATCCAGGTACTTATTAAAAGAGTTCAGGGTCTCTGCCACCACCATCAACCCAGGCAGCGAATTCCAGACACCCGCCACCCTCTGAGTAAAAAAGTTCTTCCTCATGTCCCCTCTACACCGACTGCCACTTATCCTGAATCTGTGTCCCCTGGTTCCAGAATTCTCCATCAAGGGAAACAATTTTCTCTTGTCCACTCTATCTGTTCCCCTCATTATTTTGTACACCTCAAACAAATCAGCCCTCAACCTTCTTTGTTCCAAGGGAAACAATCCCAACCTATCCAATCTCTTCTCATAGCTACACTCTTCTAGCCCTGGCAACATTCTTGTCAACCTCCTCTACACTCTCTCCACAGCAGTTACGTCCTTCCTGTAATGTGGTGACCAGAACTCCACACAATATTCCAGTTGTGGCCTCACCAGAGTCTTGCACAATTCCAACATTCTATCCCTCTGCCAATGAAGGAGAGCATTCCATATGCCTTCTTTATCAGCTTGTTTACTTGAACTGCTGCCTTTCAGGACCTCTGTACTTGGACACCAAGATCTCTCACTTCATCTACCCCTCTTAGTATATTCCCATTTATTGTGTGTTCCCTAAAACTGTTTGACTTTCCTCTCAAGGGATGTGTGGAGAAAGCAAGAGTGTGACATTGAGATAGAGGATCAGCCACGATCATACTGAATGGTGGAGCAGTCTGGATGGGCCGAATGGTCTACCCCTGCTCCTAGTTTCTGTGCTTCAAAGTTCACTGAGCTGTCCTCAACGCATCACAGTTTAGGGAGTGAGAAGTCTTGGGTACTTTATAAAATATGCATAACCAGTCACTTGGAGTTTGCTGCTAGGAGGGCAACGTTGTTGGAGCTTTTCTCCTTGCACTCTTCAGGACAAACACAAGAATACCAAATTTCAAACAATCGCAACTACTGACACTGCAGGAGAAAGGGATTGTTCGGCCAGTTGATTGGCCGAGTCAGGTAACGTTTCCAGCCAGCAAGAACACCGTTCGCTGCCAGCACGGAGGATTGAAGGTGGCGACATACCAAGAAACCGGATGAATTGTCCAACAAACAACGGAATCGACAGACAAAGTTCCTCTCGAGAAAGGATGTGTTCTCTGGTGGTAACTGTTCAGGATTATAAGGGATGACAGCTGTCGAGGTAACTTTGTCGCCTGTCGGGGATAGAAGCACAATTTAAACATTTGGTAAGCTGGTGTAATAACGATGGAGAAACAGTTCCTCTGATGTGTGATGAAGCTAGATGTGCATTGCACGTTGAGGAGAAGTGAATGCCACTACGCTGCTGCAAGGAAGGTCAATTGGCGCTGTCCCAGCTTCATTGCTGCTCCCCTGCACCTCAAAACTGTCAACCCCCAGAATATGACACCAAAGATCCCCCACATGCTTTAGCCGTGGTGGCACCACTGGGCAGAACACCAGCGAACTCCACGTCTGCTCAACGCCGCATTGGAAACCTCGGCATCCGGTGCCAAATGGAGTCAAGGCAGCCTTCAAACTCGACCCCTGTCCCGGCTCGAGAGAACTGATCTCAACAATTGGACTCAGTGCCCCTGGGCTCGAGGTGTGTTGAGGTGGGGGGTGGGGGTGGAGTGAGGGGGGGGGGCGAGGGTGTTGTAATCAGCTGCTCAGATTAAGTCAGAACAGGATGTTGGCCTGATGCATCCTGGAGTCTCAGATACCAGCTGAAATGGCCGAACCAGCCACTCAGCTGATGAAGGAAGCCCAATGCCAACATCGCATGGCAATAAGGAATGGGCGATAAAGGTTGGCACTGCCCAGCGATGCTTGCATCCTGAGAATGAATGCCCTCCTCATTGTTCTACCTCAGTCCCCTCCCCCTGCTCCATCTCTCAAAACAAAACGCAGCATTCACTAACTGTCTCTGCCTCCGACCCTCCTCTTTCTAGCCGTGACCCTGTCTGGCAATGTGGACCTTGGGTCTTTTCCGAAAGATCGCGAAAGAAGGAGAAAATGAAAGCGCTGAGGAGTGATGTCTCCTCCACTTGCCTGCTCGAGGTTTCTCTGCCTCGGTGATGATTGGCGGGTTCAGGGCCCAATGAAGGTTTCGACGGAATTCTTGCTGGTCTTCAGTGTGAATCAACTCAAACACGCTTTGGTGCATCACATCAGTCTGATAATAGAGAACATTGAAAAGCTTGAGTGCCAAGCCGGCTAGTTTCTTAACGTTATCTTTCTCAATAAAGCCCTTAGAACTGTGGTCGCGACATTCCTCCAGTTACTCCGGTAACAATGAAAAGAGCGATTTGTCAATTTGCAACTAAATCCAGTAGTAATCCTGTTCTGCAGGTTGACTAAACAAGCTTGGCATGGAGTTATTGTCAAACATTAGGATATAAGAGATAGAAGCAGGAGCAGGCCATTCGGCCTCCACACACTGCTCCACTGTTGACTGAGAGGCGGGTACAATTTTGTCTTTTAAAAAGCACTTAGACAGTTACATGGGTAAGATGGGTATAGAGGGATATGGGCCAAATGCGGGCAATTGGGACTAACTTAGTGGTTAAAAAAAAGGGCAGCATGGACAAGTTGGGCTGAAGGGACTGTTTCCATGCTCTAAACCTCTATGACTCCTTGACTCAATGCAATCATGGCTGATCCTCTAATTCAATGTCATCTTCTTCCCGATTCCATTGCCCCTTGTTTTAATTCAGGCCAGAAACTTCAAAGTGTTCTATGGAGCCCACCTGGATCATAAGTTTTCAACTTGAATTTAGCGAGGATAAGCATGAGGTGTTTCATAAAGTCATAGAGTCATTGAAGTTTACAGCATGGAAACAGGCCCTTCAGCCCAACTTGTCCATGCCGCCCATTTTTTTAAACCACTAAGCGAGTCCCAATTGCCCACATTTGGCCCATATCCCTCTATACCCAGCTTACCCTGTAACTGTCTATAGAATCAGAGAGGTTTACAGCATGGAAATTTCAGGTATGATTCAAATGACCCACTAGGGAGCTTTTATCAAACAAAGTTTATTTCAGAATATAGTTGACATGTATAATAAGAAAATTAGCAATAACTTCTATCAATTACAAACAACATCAAAACAACCACGATAATGTATAACCTTTAACAAATATGGGAACTGTCCCAATCAAACCAATCCCATAAAGAAGACCCTTCAAACAGGTTTAATACAGCATGGGCTGATGCTCACGTGATACTGGACTTGAGTCCTTTGGTTGAAGTTTGCATTTCTCTGGATAAACTCAGAAAAGTTTGAAGTCAGCACAGTTTCCCAAAACACCAGGGACTCTGGGCAAGCCACCAGCAGCTGATTCCCCCTTTCAGAAAGGCAAGACCTTGCTTTCAGCTAACCAGCAGAATCTCCAAAACCAGGGAGAGAGAGAAACTTCTTTTCAGCTTGATGCCCCTTCTAAAACTAAAACCCAAAATCTGCAGCTCCAAACTCAGGGGCAAGGTTTAAAGGAGATGTACAAGGCAAGTTTTTTTACACAGAGGGTGATGGGTGCCTGGAACTCACTGCCGGGAGAAGTAGCGGAAGCAGAAACGATAGTGACTTTTAAGAGGCGCTTTGACAAATACATGAATAGGATGGGAATAGAGGGATGTAGTCCCCAGAAGGACAGGGGGCTTTAGTTCAGTCGGGCAGCATGATCAATGCAGACTTGGAGGGCCGAAGGGCCTGTTTCTGTGCTGTAATTTTCTTTGTTCTTTGTTCCTTTATTCTGAGATGATGACCCCCTAGTTCTAATTCTCCAGCCAGTGCGGAGATGCCCGGGGGAGAACAATCTCTCACCATCAACTCTGTCAAACAGTCTAAGAATGTTTAGATTCATGTTGGTGGCGTTGTGTACATTTGAATGGAGATCATTGGGTGGCACGGTGGTTAGCACTGCTGCCTCACAGCGCCAGGGTCCCGGCTCGGGTCACTATCTGTGTGGAGTTTGTACATTCTCCCCGTGTCTGCGTGGGTTTCCTCCGAGTGCTCCGGTTTCCTCCCACAGTCCGAAAGATGTGCGGGTTAGGTGGATTGGCCGTGCTAAACTGCCCCTTAGTGTCAGGGAGATTAGCTAGGGTAAATGCATGGGATTATGGGGATAGGGCCTGGGTGGGATTGTGGTCGGTGCAGACACGATGGGCCGAATGGTCTCCTTCGGCACTGTAGGGATTCTATAACTGCTTCTTCTAAACTCCACGGACCTGTTCTGCTGAATCTGCTCAGCCTCGCCCTCTCATGCTGATTCTCAAATGGCCTTCATTGCAATATAGAACATAGAACATAACAGCGCAGTACAGGCCCTTCGGCCCTCGATGTTGCGCCAACCAGTGGAACTAATCTAAAGCCCCTCTAACCTACACTATTCCAATATCATCCATATGTTTATCCAATAACCATTTGAATGCTCTTAATGTTGACGAGTCCACTACTGCTGCAGGCAGGGCATTCCACGCCCTTACTACTCTCTGAGTAAAGAACCTACTTCTGACATCTGTCCTATATCTCTCACCCCTCAATTTAAAGCTATGTCCCCTCATGCTAGCCATCACCATCCGAGGAAAAAGGCTCTCACTATCCACCCTATCTAATCCTCTGATCATCTTGCATGCCTCTATTAAGTCACCTCTTAACCTTCTTCTCTCTAACGAAAACAACCTCAAGCCCCTCAGCCTTTCCTCATACGATTTTCCCACCATACCAGGCAACATCCTGGTAAATCTCCTCTGCACCCTTTCCAACACTTCCACATCTTTCCTATAATACGGCGACCAGAACTGTACGCAATACCCCAAATGCGACTGCACCAGAGTTTTGTACAGTTGCAGCATGACCTCCTGGCTCCGAAACTCAATCCCTCTACCAATAAAAACTAACACACCGTACGCCTTCTTAACAACCCTATCAATCTGGGTGCCAACTTTCAGGGATCTATGCACATGGACACCCAGGTCCCTCTGTTCATCCACACTACCAAGTATCTTACCATTAGCCCAGATATAGTTGGGAAGAAGATTGTTTTGGGATAAGGTACCGCACAGTAGGCTGGTAAATAAGATGAAAGCCCATTGTGTAGTGGGTAGTATTTTAGCATGGACAGAGGATTGGCTAACTGATAGAAGGCAGAGAGTTGGGATAAGAGGGGCATTTTCAGGATGGAACCTGTAACTAGTGGAGTGCCACAGGGATCAGTGCTGGGGCCACAATTATTTACAATATATATTAATGTGGGAAGTGAATGTACTGTTGCAAAGTTTGTGGATGGCAGAGAAATAAGTGGGAAGGCAAGTGGTGAGGATGACACAGAGTCTACAGAGGGATACAGAAGAACAAAGAACAAAGAACAATACAGCACAGGAACAGGCTCTTCGACCCTCCAAGCCCGCGCTGCTCCCTGGTCCAAACTAGACCATTCTTTTGTATCCCTCCATTCCCACTCCGTTCATGTGGCTATCTAGATAAGTCTTAAACGTTCCCAGTGTGTCCGCCTCCACCACCTTGCCCGGCAGCGCATTCCAGGCCCCCACCACCCTCTGTGTAAAATACGTCCTTCTGATATCCGTGTTAAACCTCCCCCCCTTCACCTTGAACCTATGACCCCTCGTGAACGTCACCACCGACCTGGGAAAAAGCATCCCACCATTCACCCTATCTATGCCTTTCATAATTTTATACATCTCTATTAGGTCACCCCTCATCCTCCGTCTTTCCAGTGAGAACAACCCCAGTTTACCCAATCTCTCCTCATAACTAAGCCCTTCCATACCAGGCAACATCCTGGTAAACCTCCTCTGCACTCTCTCTAAAGCCTCCACGTCCTTCTGGTAGTGTGGCGACCAGAACTGGGCGCAGTATTCCAAATGCGGCCGAACCAACGTTCTATACAACTGCAACATCAGACCCCAACTTTTATACTCTATGCCCCGTCCTATATAGGCAAGCATGCCATATGCCTTATTCACCACCTTCTCCACTTGTGACGTCACCTTCAAGGACGTCACAGGTGGAGAAGGTTAGGTGAATGGGCAAAGACTTGGCAGATGGAATATAATGTCGGAAAATGTGAAGCTATGTGCTTTGGCAGGAAGAATAAAGGAGCTGAATATTATTTAAATGGTGAAAGACTGCAGAAAGCTGCAACGCTGAGGGAATTGGGGGCCCTGGTGCAAAAATCACAAAAAGCTAGCACGCAAGTGCAGCATTTGCACTTGGGGCAAAGGGGATCAAAAGGGGGGAAGGCAGGAACAGGTTAATGATGATGATCGTCCAAAGGTGTGTGAGTTAGGTTGATTGGCCATGGTAAATTGCCCCTTTGTGTCAGGGGGACGAGCAGCGTAAATACATGAGACAACAAGGATAGGGGCTGGGGGGGATTGTGTTCGGTGCAGACTCAATGGCTTCCTGCTGCACTGTAGGGATTCTATGATCAGCTGTGATTGTAATGATTGGCGGAGCAGTCTCGAGGGGCCGAATGCCCAAATCTTGCTTCTAGTTTCTCTGTTTCTAAAACAGGGCGGTCAGAATCTAAAGCTCAAAATAACAGCGAGGCCTTGAATGTATTAACCAAGAGTCTTTCTGGAATCTATTGTGATTTATGCCTATTGTTTCCACTGCAAATTGATCAGTACCTCCGAAGTTTGTTAACTGTTGTGACATTGACACCAGTGCTGGCAACGTTTATAGGGGAGCTTTTACTGTTCAGCATGTGAACTCAGACTGAGAGTCACTGAGGGCCTGGCTACCTGGACAACCAGGCCTGAGGCCTCTGACCAGGCTGAGGGGGCCCATCTCTGTAACTCACTATAGGAAGGCTACAGGCCTGTATAAAATCAATAAACATTCACACTCTCACAGTTCATAACCAAATACCATTCAACTAGAATTATCCCATGGCAAATAGTTCAACCCCAGACAGCTTTAGAAAAATCCGTAAGTAATTTGAGGCCTTTAGGACAAAATATATTGTTCCTGTTACTCTGGAATATTTCACCAGCAACGGAAACTCCAGTAAAGGCTGATTTTTATTCCCTTCCCTAAATAAAAAGCATGTGGAAATACACTATTCAAATCTAATCTAGTCACTGATTTAAACATTGGAAAGCATGAGGGACAGGCAGCATGGGACTCCTCTGGCCAGCCTATGTTTAACACAAAGCAGAAAGCCTCGGTATGGATTATAATTTCTAAGTTGGGAACCTCACTCCATGTTTTTAAAAAGTGTAGAAGCTGAGCGGCATGGTGGCACAGTGGTTAGCACTGCTGCCTCATAGCGCCAGGGACCCGGGTTCAATTCTGGCCTCGGGTAAGTGTCTGTGCAGAGACTGCACGGTCTTCCTGTGTCTGCGTGGGTTTCATAGAATCATAGAATCCCTACAATGCAGAAGGAGGCCATTCGGCCCATCAAGTCTGCACCGACCACAATCCCATCCAGGCCCTACCCCCACATATTTCCCTGCTAATCCCTCTAACCTACGCATCTCAGGACTCTAAGGGGCAATTTTTAACCTGGCCAATCAACCTAACCCGCACATCTTTGGATGCTCCGGGTGCTCCGGTTTCCTCCCACAGTCCAAAAGATGTGCAGGTTGGGTGGATTGGCCAGGCTAAATTGCCCCTTAGTGTCCAAAGTTATGTGGGTTGGGTGGATTGGCCATGTTAATTTGCCCCTTAGTGTCCAAAGATGTGCGGGTTAGGTGGATTGGCCATGCTAAATTGCCCCACAGTGTACAAAGGTTTGGAGGATTAGCAGGGTACATACGTGGGGTACATGTGTGGTGTTGTGGGATAAGGCCTGGGTATGAGTTGGTGCAGACTCGATGGGCCGAATGGCCATCTTCTGCAATGGAGGTTGTCTATTATATTTGAACATTAGGATGTTTTAGGCCGGAATGTTACCACCGTTCATGCCGGTGGAATTTTGCCATCCAGCTGCAGTGAACAGAGATTGGGCTGTTTGCCAAATTCTCCGACCTCACTGCAGCGGGAGTGTGGCGTGAGTGGTCGGTAAGATCACACCCTTAGAGTTCAGTTTACATATCTGGAAATTTCAGTCACCCCCCCAAACCCTGTAGGCAAGTGACATTCTCAGTCTCAGAAGTAGCCAACAGCCATGAAAGAGTGGCCTGGGTGGTGTGGCTGGAATTGCAGAGTTCGAAAGAAAAGGGACAGAAGCGAGCAGGCCATTCAGCCCACAGAGTAATTCAGGTTCCTCCATTGCAGGGATGACATTGCCCAACTCCCACCTCTGTCCCAGCCGCCCCTGACTCTGCTCTAACCAGCCACAGCTTAACTGGACCTAGCAACAGAATCAATCCCTTCACTGTTGTCCTTCTCGACATTCCTCCCCCGAAGATACGGACAAATGCTCGCAGTCACAGCGTCCAACAATGGTGGCTTGAAGCTCTATCATCATGTTTTCATCTTATTCATTTCTGGGACATGCACATCACTGGCTAGACCAGCATTTATTGCCCATCCCTAATTGCCCCTTGAGAAGGTGCTGGTAAGCTGCCTTCTTGAACTGGAATTGAACCCGGGTCCCTGGCGCTATGGGCATCCATTGGGGAGATCCAGTTATTATCGACAGTTTTCAGATATTCCCAATCGTGCCAAGTCATCAAAGACACGGCCTTTAACTGGAAGGAATACAATGGTGGTTTCTATGATACTAACCTGGTGAAATCCCAGATAATCCTGAATGGTATGGGAAACATAGAAAATGAGTCCGTCTGCTGTGACGACCAGGACAAAGCCATTGAGAGCCTAGAGGAAAAAGCAAAAGGGAAATGGACATTAGTCACCGGGGCAAACTGAGAAGTAAACATAAGAACATAAGAACTCGGAGCAGGAGTGGGCCATCTGGTCCCTCGAGCCTGCTCCACCATTCAATAAGATCATGGCTGATCTTTTCGTGGACTCAGCTCCACTTACCCGCCCGCTCACCATAACCCTTAATTCCTTTACTGTTCAAAAATCTATCTGCCTTTGCCTTAAAAACATTCAATGAGGTAGCGTCAACTGCTTCACTGGGAAGGGAATTCCACAGATTCACAACCCTTTGGGTGAAGAAGTTCCTCCTTCACTCAGTCCTAAATCTGCTCCCCCTTATTTTGAGGCCATGCCCCCGAGTTCTAGTTTCACCCACCAGTGGAAACAACCTCTCTGCTTCTATCTTATCGATTCCATTAAAGGTCCAAGTGAAATCACATCAGGTGCGTTCATTCATCCACTGACCAATAGGGATGTGACTGAGAAGATTGGGAACCCAGAGTATTCACCTACTGCAATATAAATACAGTATAATATCACGGTGCACTGTGGTTAGCATTGCTGCCGGGTTCAATTCCGGCCTCGGGTCACTGTCTGTGTGGAACCTGCACGTTCCCCCTGTGTCTGCGTAGGTTTCCTCCGGGTGCTCTGGTTTCCTCCCACAGTCCATGGATTGGCCATGATAAATTGCCCCTTAGTGACCAATTTTCAAGCTTGCTGACGATACCACCGTCGTGGGTCGGATCTCAAACAATGACCAGGTGGAGCACAGGAATGAGATAGAGAATCTGGTGAACTGGTGCAGCAACAATAATCTCTCCCTCAATGTTAACAAAATGAAGGAGATTGCCACTGACTTCAGGAAGCGTAAAGGAGAACATGCCCCTGTCTACGTCAACGGGGACGAAGTAGAAATCATAGAAACCCTACAGTACAGAAAGAGGCCATTCGGCCCATCGAGTCTGCACTGACCACAATCCCACCCAGGCCGTACCCCCATATCCCTACATATTTACCCACTAATGCCTCTAACCTACGCATCTCAGGACACTAAGGGCAATTTCTTTCAGCATGGCCAATCAACCTAACCCGCACATCTTTGGACTGTGGGAGGAAACCGGAGCACCCGGAGGAAACCCACACAGACACGAGGAGAATGTGCAAACTCCACACAGCCAGTGACCCAAGCCGGGAATTGAACCCAGGTCCCTGGAGCTGTGAAGCAGCAGTGCTAACCACTGTGCTACCGTGCCGCCCATTGTATAATGGTCAAGAGCTTCAGGTTTTTAGGTGTCCAGATCACCAACAACCTGTCCTGGTCCCCCCATGCCGACACTATAGTTAAGAGAACCCACCAACACCTCTACTTTCTCACAAGACCAAGGAAATTCAGCATGTCAGCTACAACTCTCACCAACTTTTATAGATGCACCATAGAAAGCCTGGTTGTAGCACAGCTTGGTCTGGCTCCTGCTCTGTCCAAGACCACAAGAAACTACAAAGGGTCGCGAACGAAGCCCAGTCCATCACTCAAATAAATCTCCCATCCATTGACGCTGGGCCCGATTTTACCATTGCGTCGCGCCCGTTTTCGGGTGCGGAAACGTGGCAAAGTTGGGTGTGAGGCCATTAACACCATCCACGCTCGCGTCCGTGCAGATTGCCACTTTACTGAGACCCGGGAATGGCTGCGATCCGATTCGCGCCCGAAACGGGCGCAACGGCGATTTAAATGCATTTGCCAATCCGGAATCGCGCCGTAATGGACATGCTGAATAAAAGTCTGTTTCGGGCGCTCCAGCTGCTGAAGAGGTAAATTTAGCGCTTCCAACGGCTCTCTGACTCAGATCGGTGGTGGGGGGCGAAGGGGGAGGCGGGTCAGATGTATCGTTGGTGGACGGCGGGGGAGGGAGGACAGATGGATCTCTGGTGGGGGGGGGGAGGAGGAGGGAGGCCAGATGGATCTTGGGGAGGGTGGAGTGCAGCGGGTCCACTGCCACACTGCGGACGATCGGTGGGGGAAAGGGGGCGGGGGATCGCGATCGGTCTGGGTAGCGTGGGGGGGGGGGGGGTGGGTGGATGAGGGGGAAAGTTATGGGTGGATGGATAAGGGGGAAAGTTATGGGGGTGGGGGTGATGTCTGTGGGACCATCGCTCCCGGGCCGCTTTATCTGCTTTGTGCGACCCGGGAGTGACGTGACAGCGGCGCGATTTGCAATTTTTTTTCTAACTGCGCATGCGCAGTTCAGAACTCCGATCGTTTCAAGCGCGATCAGCCCCGCCCACAGCGCGATTCAGACCCACAATTTTATTTTTCAGGCTGATTGTGTATGGGGGGCGCCTGAGAACAGGGTTTACAAGTTGGATCTGAATTGTGCCCAGATACAGCACTTAGAAGGAAAATGGTAAAATCAGGCCCTCTGTCTACACTTCCCGCTGCCTCGGCAAAACGGCCAGCATAATTAAGGACCCCACGCACCCCGGACATTCTCTCTTCCACCTTCTTCCATCGGGAAAAAGATACAAAAGTCTGAGGTCACGTACCAACCGACTCAAGAACAGTTTCTTCCCTGCTGCTGTCAGACTTTTGAAAGGACCTACCTCGCATTAAGTTGATCTTTCTTTACACCCTAGTTATGATTGTAACACTACATTCTGCACTCTCTCCTTTCCTTCTCTATCAATGGTATGCTTTGTCTGTATAGCGCACAAGAAACAATACTTTTCACTGTATGTTAATACATGTGACAATAATAAATCAAATCAAATCAAAGGTCATGGGAAATTAGCGGGGTAAATACGTGGGGTTACAGAGGTAGGGTCTGGGTTGTATGCTCTGTTGGAGAGTCAGTGCAGACTCGATGGGCTGAATGGCCAGCTTCTGCACCATAGGGATACTCTGACTCCAAGAGTAGACTACAGGTCAAACTGGACAGTGACTGGGGAACACAAACTATGGACTAGTGACCCTAACTAAGATATCACAGATAAGGATTGATTGAGCACTGGGAGAACTGAGCTTCACCTGAACAACTGGTTTCTCAACTGAAAGAGAAATCCCTGTCCAGACATCAAGCCCAGCTCGAGCCCTACGTTTTTTGCCCCTTTGCAAAATCTAAATTATAATACAACACAATCCTCAGAATACTTGGGTGAATTTGCAATTCAGCGTGCTCCCGACACTACAACTGTGACTATACCTGCGGTTACCCACTCTGGTGGCAAAAACAGGAAGATTATTATCTGAATGGTGGTAGTTTAGGACAAGGGGAAGTGCAACGTGACCTGGGTGTCATGGTGGACCAGTCGCTGAAGGTTGGCATGCAGGTACAGCAGGCGGTGAGGAAAGCTAATGGCATTCTGGCCTTCATAGCAAGAGGATTTGAGTATAGGAGTGAGGATGTCTTGCTGCAGTTATGTAGGGCCTTGGTGAGGCCACACCTTGAGTATTGTGTGCAGTTCTGGTCCCCTAGTCTGAGGAAGGACATTCTTGCTATTGAAGGAGTCCAGCGAAGGTTCACCAGACTGATTCCTGGAATGGCAGGACTGACATATGAAGAGAGACTGGATCGACTGGGCTTGTACTCACTGGAATTTAGAAGAATGAGAGGGGATCTCATAGAAACATATAAAATCCTGATGGGACTGGACAGGCTAGATGTAGGAAGAATGTTCCCGATGCTGAGGAAGTCCAGAACTAGGGGTCACAGTCTAAGAATAAGGGGTAAGACATTCAGGACTGAGATGAGGAAGAACTTCTTCACTCAGAGAGTTGTGAACCTGTGGAATTCTCTACCACAGAAAGATGTTGGGGCCAGTTCATGGCCCTTGCGGCTAAAGGGATCAAGGGGTATGGAGTGAAAGCGGGAGTGGGGTACTGAAAGTGCACGATCAGCCATGATCATATTGAATGGTGGTGCAGGCTCGAAGGGCTGAATGGCCTCCTCCTGCACCTATTTTCTATGTTTCAACATTTCAATGTCACTGGCTGGAAAGTTCTTCGGGTCTTTCTGAAGTTATGAAAGGTGCTATATAAATGCACTGGGTTTTCTTTTCATTCATGGGACATGGGCGTCGCTGGCTGGCCAGCATTTATTGCCCATCCCTAGTTGCCTGAGTTGCAGTTGAGTCAAACACATTGCTGTGGCTCTGGAGTCACATGTTGGCCAGACCAGGTAAGGACGGCAGATTTCCTTCCCCAAAGGACATTATGTTTTAAGTTTATTTATTAGTATCACAAGTCGGCTTACATTAACACTGCAATGAAGTTACTGTGAAAATCCCCTGGATGCCACACTCCATCTGTTCAGGTACACTGAGGGAGAACTTAGCACGGCCAATGCGCCTAACCAGCACGTCTTTCAGACTGTGGGATGAAACCGGAGCACCCGGAGGAAACCCACGCAGACATGGGGGGAATGTGCAAAAACTCAACACAGACAGTGACCCGAGCCAGGAATTGAACCCGGGTTCCTGGCGCTGTGAGGCAGCAGTGCCACCAATTTGTGAAGCAGATGAACTCTTCCAACAATCAACATTGGTTTCATGGTCATCAGAAGATTCTCAACTCAAGATATTTTTTATTGAATTTAAATTCCACTAGCTGCCGTGGCAGGGTTCGAACCCGGGTCCCCAGGGCATTAGCTGAGTTTCAGGATTAATAATCTAGTGACAATACCACTAGGCCATTGCCTCCCAATGCGAAATGCTTCAGCCACTGCTCCCCTGAAAGCTTGGTGTGGCTCAGAGACTCAAGCCTGAACCTTTCAAAAAAAACCACACCCTGTTGAGGTTTGACAAATGGTCATCTGGACTCGAAACGTCAGCTCTTTTCTCTCCTTACAGATGCTGCCAGACCTGATGAGATTTTCCAGCGTTTTCTCTTTTGGTTTCAGATTCCAGCATCTGCGGTAATTTGCTTTTATCGAGTGAGGTTTGGCGTTTGGGAGGTAGCTTGTGGGGAACTTCAAAATCGGATGCCAACAGGGCGGTAAACTGTGGCCTTTCGATCTGTGAACACACCCTGGTTGATCCCACCTTCCTGACATTATAAAAGCGAGCGATCCACATGAGTCACAAAGCTTTTGACCTACAAGCGAGCCCCATACTGGCAAACGAATTTCTTCCATCCCAAGCTGCTCGCTGGCGCAATGTTCAGTCGCAGGAATCCTTACAGTAAAGGAAAAACAGACCTTCATAAAAACTGAGCTCGGGGAGGGGAAGAAAAAGTCAAAGAATAGTTTTCCAAGTCCCTCGCCAAAGTTGACAAGTTAAATCATTCTTTTTCCCTTGCTGCCAAGTTCAATCCTCCTGTTATTAATAATGGCTGTAATTTTAAAGCAATACTTAATGGAATGATTTCGCAATTGTTCAATTCATGTACATTAAACAAAAGATTTACACTTCATTCGCATTTTTCCTTGAAAATTAACTGGTTATTACTCGAGCTTAATTCTTATTTCTTGACGTGAGGCAGGTTTCCTTTACAAAGAAAACATGGGTCATTCATAACTTCGATGTGGTGAAGTCGACTTGCTCCTCAGCCTAACCGTTCACTGTTTCTGTCATCTCATCTATTGGTGCATAGGGGTGGCATAGTGGTTAGCACTGCTGCCTCACAGCGCCAGGGACCCGGGTTCGATTCCTGGCTTGGGTCACTGTCTATGTGGAGTTTGCATGTTCTCCCCGTGTCTGCGTGGGTTTCCTCCGGTTTCCTCTACTTTCTCTGAAGACGAAGGAAATTTGGCATGTCAGCTACAACTGCATCATAGAAAGCATTCTTTCTGGTTGTATCACAGCTTGGTCTGGCTCCTGCTCTGCCCAAGACTACAAGGAACTACAAAAGGTTGTGAATATAGCCCAATCCATCACGTAAACCAGCCTCTCATCCATTGACTCTGTCTACACTTCCCACTGCCTGGGCAAAGCAGCCAGCATAATCAAGGACCCCACGCACCCCGGACATTCTCTCTTTCACCTTCTTCCGTTGGGATACAGATACAAAAGTCTGAGGTCACGTACCGACCGACTCAAGAACAGCTTCTTCCCTGCTGCTGTCAGGCTTTTGAATGGACCTACCTCGCATTAAGCTGATCTTTCTCTACACCCTAGCTATGACTGTAAAACTACATTCTGCACTCTCTTGTTTCCTTCTCTGTGAACGGTATGTTTTGTCTGTATAGCACGCAAGAAACAATACTTTTCACTGTATGTTAATACGTGTGACAATAATAAATCAAATCAAATCAAATCCCACAGTCCAAAGATGTGCTGGCTAGGTTGATTGGCCATGTGTTTAAGGGGACAAGCAGGGTAAATACGTGGGGTTACGGGGATAGGGCGTGGGTGGGATTGTGGTCAGGACAGGCTCGATGGTTCAAATGGCCTCCTTCTGCACTGTAGGGATTCTATGATTCTATGATCTCTGACCTCCTCCAAACCTAGAACCCTCTGAGATCTCTGCACTCCTCCAATTCTGGCCTCTTGTACATCCCTGCTTCTAATCGCTCCACCATTGGCGGCCATGTCTTCAGCTACTAAGGCCCCAAGCTTTGGCACTTCCATCCATCCCCCACACACCCAACCCAATTCTCTCTGCCTCTTTACATCTCTTTTTTCCTTTGGAGATTCTCCTTAAAATCTCTCTATTTTTGCTCAACATTCCGAATATCTCCCTTTGTGTCTCAGTGTCAAATTCTGTTTGATAATGCACCAGGGATGTTTAACTGCTTTAATGGTGCTATATAAATGAAGTGGAAATGGTCGAAAGCTTCAGGTTTTTAGGTGTCCAGATCATCAACAACTTGTCCTAGTCCCCCCATGCCGACACTATTGTTAAGAAAGCCCCACCAACGCCTCTACTTTCTTGGAAGACTAAGGAAATTTGGAATGTCAGCTACGACTCTCACCAACTTTTACAGATGCACCATAAAAAACATTCTGTCTGGTTATCACAGCTTGGTATGGCTCCTGCTCTGCCCAAGACCGCAAGAAACCACAAAGGGTCGTGAACGAAGCCCAGTCCATCACGCAAACCAGCCTCCCATCCATTGACTCTGTCTACACTTCCCGCTGCCTCGGGAAAGCAGCCAGTATAATTTAGGACCCCACGCACCCCGGACATTCTCTCTTCCACCTTCTTCCATTGGGAAAAAGATGCAAAAGTCTGAGGTCACGTACCAACCGACTCAAGAACAGCTTCTTTCCTGCTGCCATCAGACTTTTAAATGGTCGTATCACATATTAAGCTGATCTTTCTCCACACCCTGTGACTGTAACACTATATTTTGCACTGTATCTTTTCCTTCTCCCCTCTGTACTCTATGAACAGTATGCGTTGTCTGTATAGTGCACAAGAAATAATACTTTTCATTGTATCCGAATACATGTGACAATAATAAATCAAGTCGAATTAAATCCTCATGGGGCGCAGTTCATAAGCTCACACCTACTCCAGTGATGATGTGGAGATGCCGGCGTTGGACTGGGGTGGGCACAGTAAGAAGTCTCAACATCAGGTTAAAGTCCAATAGGTATATTTGGAATCACGAGCTTTCGGAGCGCTGCCCCTTCATCAGGTGAGTGGAGAGTTGGGTTCACAAACACAGCATATATAGACAAAGACACAATTGCAAGATAATGGTTGGAGTGCGAGTCTTTACAGGTAATCAAGTCTTAAAGGTACAGACAATGTGAGTGGAGAGAGGGCCAAGCACAGGTTAAAGAGATGTGTATTGTCTACAGCCAGGACAGTCAGTGAGATTTTGCAAGTCCAGGCAAGTCGTGGGGGTTACAGATAGTGTGACATGAACCCAAGATCCCGGTTGAGGCCGTCCTCATGTGTGCGGAACTTGGCTATCAGTCTCTGCTCAGCGACTCTGCGTTGTTGCGTGTCTTGAAGGCCGCCTTGGAGAACGCTTACCCGAAGATCAGAGGCTGAATGCCCTTGACCGCTGACATGTTCCCCAACAGGAAGAGAACGCTCTTGCCTGGTGAATGTTGAGCGGTGTTCATTCATCCGTTGTCGCAGCGTCTGCATGGTCTCCCCAATGGACCATGCCTCAGGACATCCTTTCCTGCAGCGTATCAGGTAGACAACGTTGGCCGAATCGCATGAGTATGTACCGTGTATCTGGTGGATGGTGTTCTCACGTGAGATGATGGCATCCGTGTCGATGATCCAACACGTCTTGCAGAGGTTGCTGTGGCAGGGTTGTGTGGTTGTTGCTGTTCTCCTGAAGGCTGCTCCAGTGAAACATCTGACCCGAGATTCACTTTTCTCCAGAATGTATTGTTGGATCTGGGTCAGCAATGCTCCATGTCACCTGAACCCTCCTTGAGGCCTACCTCAACCTTGGTCACTTAAAACCCACAGCTGGATTTTGCAGTGCTGGGGGGTCGGAGGTGCCTCCGTTTGGATCACTCTTTGGGTTGATGTCCTCTCTGCTGCTCAGGACACTACTCAAAGGAGGCAAGGTTGCTCACCTCAGTGTCCGAGGCAGCATTAAAAACACTCACTGACTCCATTTCCCTGTGTAGAATGAGTCCATCGTTTGCTGAGGTAACCCTCCAAAGTAATTTGAAGTGTTCAGAGATATTTGGACAATGATAGTAGAAACATAGAAAATAGGAGCAGCAGGAGGCCATTCGGCCCTTTGAGCCTGCTCCCCCATTCATTTTGATCATGGCTGATCATCCAACTCAATATCCTGATCCCACCTTCCCCCCATATCTTTTGATCCCTGTCACTCCAAGTGCTATATCTAACTGCTTCTTGAAAACATTCAATGTTTTGTCCTCAACTACTTTCCGTGGTAGTGAATTCCACACATTCACCACCCTCTGAGTGAAGAAATGTCTCCTCATCTCCGTCCTAAATGGTCTACCCCGAATCCTCAGACTGTGACCCCTGGTTCTGGACTCCCCCCACCATCGGGAACATCCTCCCTGCGTCTGCCCTGTCTAGCCCTGTCAGAATTTGTAGGTTTCTATGAGATCCCCCCTCATTCTTCTAAACTCCAGCGAATATAATCCTGACCGATTCAATCTCTCCTCATACGTCAGTCTCGCCACCCCAGGAATCAGTCTGGTAAACTTTCTCTACACAAGATAAGCACAAATTTACCTTCCATCATCTTATTTTGCAGTGCAGGTCAATTGCTATTCTTTTGACTACTTTTTAGCTCTCATCACTAACTCTAAATCTAAACTTGCTTTATTCAACTAAAACCCTTCCATGAGCGAGATGAAGAATCAGAGTGAATTACCTCTGAAGCGTGTCTGCTGTGACGTGGACTCTGAGCAGTGGTAGAGTGGGCTCCCAGGTTGCTATTAGAAGGCTGCATGGTCATTCACAGAAGGCAGCAAGATGATGGGATTGGGTGAAATGGTAGCCCCTGAATCCACTCTCAAAATGAACGGGTGACGCTGGTCGTGATGTAACGTGAAACTGATGCCCAACTGACGGAGCGATTTGGGTAAACGTTCCCGCAAAAAGTAGCACACACACACTCACACACACACTCACACACACACACTCACTCACACACACACACACACTCACACACACACTCACATACTCACACACACACTCACACACACACTCACACACTCATACACACACACTCTCACACACTCACTCACACACACACTCACACACACTCTCACACACTCACTCACACACACACTCACACACTCATACACACACACTCTCACACACTCACTCACACACACACTCACACACTCATACACACACACTCTCACACACTCACTCACACACACACTCACACA